>NW_028170266.1:0-72029 GCF_963971535.1 Notolepis coatsorum
TCTCCTAGCAGACACTCTCCTAGCAGACACTCTCCTAGCAGACACTCTCCTAGCAGACACTCTACTCTCCTAGCAGACACTCTCCTAGCAGACACTCTCCTAGCAGACACTCTCCTAGCAGACACTCTCCTAGCAGACACTCTCCTAGCAGACACTCTCCTAGCAGACACTCCTAGCAGACACTCTCCTAGCAGACACTCTACTCTCCTAGCAGACACTCTCCTAACAGACACTCTCCTAGCAGACACTCCTAGCAGACACTCTCCTAGCAGACACTCTCCTAGCAGACACTCTCCTAGCAGACACTCTACTCTCCTAGCAGACACTCTCCTAGCAGACACTCTACTAGCAGGACACTCTCCTAGCAGACACTCTACTCTCCTAGCAGACACTCTCCTAGCAGACACTCTCCTAGCAGACACTCTCCTAGCAGACACTCCTAGCAGACACTCTACTAGCAGACACTACTAGCAGGACACTCCTAGCAGACACTCTACTCTCCTAGCAGGACACTCTCCTAGCAGACACTCTCCTATCAGACACTCTCCTAGCAGACACTCTCCTAGCAGACACTCAACTAACAGACACTCTCCTAGCAGACACTCTCCTAACAGACACTCTCCTAGCAGACACTCTCCTAACAGACACTCTCCTAGCAGACACTCTCCTAGCAGACACTCTCCTAGCAGACACTCTCCTAGCAGACACTCTCCTAACAGACACTCTCCTAGCAGACACTCTCCTAGCAGACACTCCTAGCAGACACTCTCCTAGCAGACATTCTCCTAGCAGACACTCCTAGCAGACACTCTCCTAACAGACACTCTCCTAGCAGACACTCTCCTAGCAGACACTCTACTCTCCTAGCAGACACTCTACTAGCAGACACTCTCCTAGCAGACACTCTCCTAGCAGACACTCTCCTAGCAGACACTCTACTCTCCTAGCAGACACTCTCCTAGCAGACACTCTACTAGCAGGACACTCTCCTAGCAGACACTCTACTCTCCTAGCAGACACTCTCCTAGCAGACACTCTCCTAGCAGACACTCTCCTAGCAGACACTCTCCTAGCAGACACTCCCCTAGCAGACACTCCTAGCAGACACTCGACTAGCAGACACTCTACTAACAGGACACTCTCCTAGCAGACACTCTACTCTCCTAGCAGGACACTCTCCTAGCAGACACTCTCCTAGCAGACACTCTCCTAGCAGACACTCTACTAGCAGACACTCTCCTAGCAGACACTCTCCTAGCAGACACTCTCCTAGCAGACACTCTCCTAGCAGACACTCTCCTAGCAGACACTCTACTCTCCTAGCAGACACTCTCCTAGCAGACACTCTCCTAGCAGACACTCTCCTAACAGACACTCTCCTAACAGACACTCTCCTAGCAGACACTCTACTCTCCTAGCAGACACTCTCCTAACAGACACTCTCCTAGCAGACACTCTACTCTCCTAGCAGACACTCTCCTAACAGACACTCTCCTAGCAGACACTCTCCTAACAGACACTCTTCTAGCAGACACTCTCCTAGCAGGCACTCCTAGCAGACACTCTACTAGCAGACACTCTCCTAGCAGACACTCTCCTAGCAGACACTCTCCTAGCAGACACTCTCCTCTCCTAGCAGACACTCTCCACTCTCCTAGCAGACACTCTCCTAGCAGACACTCTCCTAACAGACACTCTCCTAGCAGACACTCTCCTAGCAGACACTCTCCTAGCAGACACTCTCCTCTCCTAGCAGACACTCTCCACTCTCCTAGCAGACACTCTACTCTCCTAGCAGACACTCTCCTAGCAGACACTCTCCTAGCAGACACTCTACTAGCAGACACTCTCCTAGCAGACACTCTCCTAGCAGACACTCTCCTAGCAGACACTCTCCTAACAGACACTCTCCTAACAGACACTCTCCTCTCCTAGCAGACACTCTCCTAACAGACACTCTCCTAACAGACACTCTCCTCTCCTAACAGACACTCTCCTAACAGACACTCTCCTCTCCTAGCAGACACTCTCCTAGCAGACACTCTCCTAACAGACACTCTCCTAACAGACACTCTCCTAACAGACACTCTCCTAACAGACACTCTCCTAACAGACACTCTCCTCTCCTAACAGACACTCTCCTACTAGACACTCTCCTAACAGACATTCTCCTAACAGACACTCTCCTAACAGACACTCTCCTAGCAGACACTCTCCTGGCAGACACTCTCCTAACAGACACTCTCCTAACAGACACTCTCCTAACAGACACTCTCCTAACAGACACTCTACTAACAGACACTCTCCTAGCAGACACTCTCCTAGCAGACACTCTCCTCTCCTAGCAGACACTCTCCTAGCAGACACTCTACTCTCCTAACAGACACTCTCCTAACAGACACTCTCCTAGCAGACACTCTACTCTCCTAACAGACACTCTCCTAGCAGACACTCTACTCTCCTAACAGACACTCTCCTAGCAGACACTCTACTCTCCTAGCAGACACTCTCCTAGCAGACACTCTCCTAACAGACACTCTACTAACAGACACTCTCCTAGCAGACACTCTCCTAACAGACACTCTCCTAGCAGACACTCTCCTAGCAGACACTCTCCTAACAGACACTCTCCTAACAGACACTCTACTAGCAGACACTCTCCTAGCAGACACTCTCCTAGCAGACACTCTCCTAACAGACACTCTCCTAACAGACACTCTCCTAGCAGACACTCTCCTAGCAGACACTCTCCTAGCAGACACTCTCCTAACAGACACTCTCCAAGCAGACACTCTCCTAGCAGACACACTCCTAACAGACACTCCTAGCAGACACTCTCCTAACAGACACTCTCCTAACAGACACTCTCCTAGCAGACACTCTACTCTCCTAACAGACACTCTCCTAGCAGACACTCTCCTAACAGACACTCTCCTAACAGACACTCTCCTAGCAGACACTCTCCTAACAGACACTCTCCTAGCAGACACTCTACTCTCCTAGCAGACACTCTCCTAGCAGACACTCTACTCTCCTAGCAGACACTCTCCTAGCAGACACTCTACTCTCCTAGCAGACACTCTCCTAGCAGACACTCTCCTAGCAGACACTCTCCTAACAGACACTCTCCTAGCAGACACTCTCCTAGCAGACACTCTCCTAGCAGACACTCTCCTAGCAGACACTCTACTCTCCTAGCAGACACTCTCCTAGCAGACACTCTCCTAGCAGACACTCTCCTAGCAGACACTCTCCTAGCAGACACTCTCCTAGCAGACACTCTCCTAGCAGACACTCCTAGCAGACACTCTCCTAGCAGACACTCTACTCTCCTAGCAGACACTCTACTCTCCTAGCAGACACTCTCCTAACAGACACTCTCCTAGCAGACACTCCTAGCAGACACTCTCCTAGCAGACACTCTCCTAGCAGACACTCTCCTAGCAGACACTCTACTCTCCTAGCAGACACTCTCCTAGCAGACACTCTACTAGCAGGACACTCTCCTAGCAGACACTCTACTCTCCTAGCAGACACTCTCCTAGCAGACACTCTCCTAGCAGACACTCTCCTAGCAGACACTCTCCTAGCAGACACTCCTAGCAGACACTCTACTAGCAGACACTACTAGCAGGACACTCCTAGCAGACACTCTACTCTCCTAGCAGGACACTCTCCTAGCAGACACTCTCCTATCAGACACTCTCCTAGCAGACACTCTCCTAGCAGACACTCAACTAACAGACACTCTCCTAGCAGACACTCTCCTAACAGACACTCTCCTAGCAGACACTCTCCTAACAGACACTCTCCTAGCAGACACTCTCCTAGCAGACACTCTCCTAGCAGACACTCTCCTAGCAGACACTCTCCTAACAGACACTCTCCTAGCAGACACTCTCCTAGCAGACACTCCTAGCAGACACTCTCCTAGCAGACATTCTCCTAGCAGACACTCCTAGCAGACACTCTCCTAACAGACACTCTCCTAACAGACACTCTCCTAGCAGACACTCTCCTAGCAGACACTCTACTCTCCTAGCAGACACTCTATTAGCAGACACTCTCCTAGCAGACACTCTCCTAGCAGACACTCTCCTAGCAGACACTCTCCTAACAGACACTCTCCTAGCAGGACACTCTCCTAGCAGACACTCTACTCTCCTAGCAGGACACTCTCCTAGCAGACACACTCCTAGCAGACACTCTCCTAGCAGACACTCTCCTAGCAGACACTCTACTAGCAGACACTCTCCTAGCAGACACTCTCCTAGCAGACACTCTCCTAGCAGACAATCTCCTAGCAGACACTCTCCTAACAGACACTCTCCTAGCAGACACTCTCCTAACATACAATCTCCTAACAGACACTCTCCTAACAGACACTCTCCTAACAGACACTCTCCTAGCAGACACTCTCCTAGCAGACACTCTCCTAGCAGACACTCTCCTAGCAGACACTCTACTCTCCTAGTAGACACTCTCCTAGCAGACACTCTACTCTCCTAGCAGACACTCTACTAGCAGACACTCTCCTAACAGACACTCTCCTAGCAGACACTCTCCTAGCAGACACTCTCCTAGCAGACACTCTCCTAGCAGACACTCTACTCTCCTAGTAGACACTCTCCTAGCAGACACTCTACTCTCCTAGTAGACACTCTACTAGCAGACACTCTACTCTCCTAGTAGACACTCTCCTAGCAGACACTCTACTCTCCTAGCAGACACTCTACTCTTCTAGCAGGACACTCTCCTAGCAGACACTCTCCTAGCAGACACTCTCCTAGCAGACACTCTACTCTCCTAGCAGACACTCTCCTAACAGACACTCTCCTAGCAGACACTCTCCTAGCAGACACTCTCCTAGCAGGACACTCTCCTAGCAGACACTCTCCTAGCAGACACTCTCCTAACAGACACTCTCCTAACAGACACTCTACTCTCCTAGCAGACACTCTACTCTCCTAGCAGGACACTCTCCTAGCAGACACTCTCCTAGCAGACAATCTACTCTCCTAGCAGGACACTCTCCTAGCAGACACTCTCCTAGCAGACACTCTACTCTCCTAGCAGACACTCTCCTAACAGACACTCTCCTAGCAGACACTCTACTCTCCTAGCAGACACTCTACTCTCCTAGCAGACACTCTCCTAGCAGACACTCTCCTAGCAGACACTCTCCTAACAGACACTCTCCTAACAGACACTCTCCTAGCAGACACTCTCCTAGCAGACACTCTCCTAGCAGACACTCTACTCTCCTAGCAGACACTCTCCTAGCAGACACTCTCCTAGCAGACACTCCTAGCAGACACTCTCCTAGCAGACACTCTACTCTCCTAGCAGACACTCTACTCTCCTAGCAGACACTCTCCTAACAGACACTCTCCTAGCAGACACTCCTAGCAGACACTCTCCTAGCAGACACTCTCCTAGCAGACACTCTACTCTCCTAGCAGACACTCTCCTAGCAGACACTCTACTAGCAGGACACTCTCCTAGCAGACACTCTACTCTCTTAGCAGACACTCTCCTAGCAGACACTCTCCTAGCAGACACTCTCCTAGCAGACACTCTCCTAGCAGACACTCCTAGCAGACACTCTACTAGCAGACACTACTAGCAGGACACTCCTAGCAGACACTCTACTCTCCTAGCAGGACACTCTCCTAGCAGACACACTCCTAGCAGACACTCTCCTAGCAGACACTCTCCTAGCAGACACTCTACTAGCAGACACTCTCCTAGCAGACACTCTCCTAGCAGACACTCTCCTAGCAGACAATCTCCTAGCAGACACTCTCCTAGCAGACACTCTCCTAGCAGACACTCTCCTAGCAGACACTCTCCTAGCAGACACTCTCCTAGCAGACACTCTACTCTCCTAGCAGACACTCTACTAGCAGACACTCTCCTAGCAGACACTCTCCTAGCAGACACTCTCCTAGCAGACACTCTACTCTCCTAGCAGACACTCTCCTAGCAGACACTCTACTAGCAGGACACTCTCCTAGCAGACACTCTACTCTCCTAGCAGACACTCTCCTAGCAGACACTCTCCTAGCAGACACTCTCCTAGCAGACACTCCCCTAGCAGACACTCCTAGCAGACACTCGACTAGCAGACACTCTACTAGCAGGACACTCTCCTAGCAGACACTCTACTCTCCTAGCAGGACACTCTCCTAGCAGACACTCTCCTAGCAGACACTCTCCTAGCAGACACTCTACTAGCAGACACTCTCCTAGCAGACACTCTCCTAGCAGACACTCTCCTAGCAGACACTCTCCTAGCAGACACTCTACTCTCCTAGCAGACACTCTCCTAGCAGACACTCTCCTAGCAGACACTCTCCTAACAGACACTCTCCTAACAGACACTCTCCTAGCAGACACTCTACTCTCCTAGCAGACACTCTCCTAACAGACACTCTCCTAGCAGACACTCCTAGCAGACACTCTACTAGCAGACACTCTCCTAGCAGACACTCTCCTAGCAGACACTCTCCTAACAGACACTCTCCTAGCAGACACTCTCCTAGCAGGCACTCCTAGCAGACACTCTACTAGCAGACACTCTCCTAGCAGACACTCTCCTAGCAGACACTCTCCTAGCAGACACTCTCCTCTCCTAGCAGACACTCTCCACTCTCCTAGCAGACACTCTCCTAGCAGACACTCTCCTAACAGACACTCTCCTAGCAGACACTCTCCTAGCAGACACTCTCCTAGCAGACACTCTCCTCTCCTAGCAGACACTCTCCACTCTCCTAGCAGACACTCTACTCTCCTAGCAGACACTCTCCTAGCAGACACTCTCCTAGCAGACACTCTACTAGCAGACACTCTCCTAGCAGACACTCTCCTAGCAGACACTCTCCTAGCAGACACTCTCCTAACAGACACTCTCCTAACAGACACTCTCCTCTCCTAGCAGACACTCTCCTAACAGACACTCTCCTAACAGACACTCTCCTCTCCTAACAGACACTCTCCTAACAGACACTCTCCTCTCCTAGCAGACACTCTCCTAGCAGACACTCTCCTAACAGACACTCTCCTAACAGACACTCTCCTAACAGACACTCTCCTAACAGACACTCTCCTAACAGACACTCTCCTCTCCTAACAGACACTCTCCTACTAGACACTCTCCTAACAGACATTCTCCTAACAGACACTCTCCTAACAGACACTCTCCTAGCAGACACTCTCCTAGCAGACACTCTCCTAGCAGACACTCTCCTAACAGACACTCTCCTAACAGACACTCTCCTAACAGACACTCTCCTAACAGACACTCTACTAACAGACACTCTCCTAGCAGACACTCTCCTAGCAGACACTCTCCTCTCCTAGCAGACACTCTCCTAGCAGACACTCTACTCTCCTAACAGACACTCTCCTAACAGACACTCTCCTAGCAGACACTCTACTCTCCTAACAGACACTCTCCTAGCAGACACTCTACTCTCCTAACAGACACTCTCCTAGCAGACACTCTACTCTCCTAGCAGACACTCTCCTAGCAGACACTCTCCTAACAGACACTCTACTAACAGACACTCTCCTAGCAGACACTCTCCTAACAGACACTCTCCTAGCAGACACTCTCCTAGCAGACACTCTCCTAACAGACACTCTCCTAACAGACACTCTACTAGCAGACACTCTCCTAGCAGACACTCTCCTAGCAGACACTCTCCTAACAGACACTCTCCTAACAGACACTCTCCTAGCAGACACTCTCCTAGCAGACACTCTCCTAGCAGACACTCTCCTAACAGACACTCTCCAAGCAGACACTCTCCTAGCAGACACACTCCTAACAGACACTCTCCTAGCAGACACTCTCCTAACAGACACTCTCCTAACAGACACTCTCCTAGCAGACACTCTACTCTCCTAACAGACACTCTCCTAGCAGACACTCTCCTAACAGACACTCTCCTAACAGACACTCTCCTAGCAGACACTCTCCTAACAGACACTCTCCTAGCAGACACTCTACTCTCCTAGCAGACACTCTCCTAGCAGACACTCTACTCTCCTAGCAGACACTCTCCTAGCAGACACTCTCCTAGCAGACACTCTACTCTCCTAGCAGACACTCTCCTAGCAGACACTCTCCTAGCAGACACTCTCCTAACAGACACTCTCCTAGCAGACACTCTCCTAGCAGACACTCTCCTAGCAGACACTCTCCTAGCAGACACTCTACTCTCCTAGCAGACACTCTCCTAGCAGACACTCTCCTAACAGACACTCTCCTAGCAGACACTCTCCTAGCAGACACTCTCCTAGCAGACACTCTCCTAGCAGACACTCTCCTAGCAGACACTCCTAGCAGACACTCTCCTAGCAGACACTCTACTCTCCTAGCAGACACTCTACTCTCCTAGCAGACACTCTCCTAACAGACACTCTCCTAGCAGACACTCCTAGCAGACACTCTCCTAGCAGACACTCTCCTAGCAGACACTCTCCTAGCAGACACTCTACTCTCCTAGCAGACACTCTCCTAGCAGACACTCTACTAGCAGGACACTCTCCTAGCAGACACTCTACTCTCCTAGCAGACACTCTCCTAGCAGACACTCTCCTAGCAGACACTCTCCTAGCAGACACTCCTAGCAGACACTCTACTAGCAGACACTACTAGCAGGACACTCCTAGCAGACACTCTACTCTCCTAGCAGGACACTCTCCTAGCAGACACACTCCTAGCAGACACTCTCCTAGCAGACACTCTCCTAGCAGACACTCTCCTAGCAGACATTCTCCTAGCAGACACTCTCCTAGCAGACACTCTCCTAGCAGACACTCTCCTAGCAGACACTCTCCTAGCAGACACTCTCCTAGCAGACACTCTACTCTCCTAGCAGACACTCTACTAGCAGACACTCTCCTAGCAGACACTCTCCTAGCAGACACTCTACTCTCCTAGCAGACACTCTCCTAGCAGACACTCTACTAGCAGGACACTCTCCTAGCAGACACTCTCCTAGCAGACACTCTCCTAGCAGACATTCTCCTAGCAGACACTCTCCTAGCAGACACTCTCCTAGCAGACACTCTCCTAGCAGACACTCTCCTAGCAGACACTCTCCTAGCAGACACTCTACTCTCCTAGCAGACACTCTACTAGCAGACACTCTCCTAGCAGACACTCTCCTAGCAGACACTCTACTCTCCTAGCAGACACTCTCCTAGCAGACACTCTACTAGCAGGACACTCTCCTAGCAGACACTCTACTCTCCTAGCAGACACTCTCCTAGCAGACACTCTCCTAGCAGACACTCTCCTAGCAGACACTCTCCTAGCAGACACTCCCCTAGCAGACACTCCTAGCAGACACTCGACTAGCAGACACTCTACTAGCAGGACACTCTCCTAGCAGACACTCTACTCTCCTAGCAGGACACTCTCCTAGCAGACACTCTCCTAGCAGACACTCTCCTAGCAGACACTCTACTAGCAGACACTCTCCTAGCAGACACTCTCCTAGCAGACACTCTCCTAGCAGACACTCTCCTAGCAGACACTCTACTCTCCTAGCAGACACTCTCCTAGCAGACACTCTCCTAGCAGACACTCTCCTAACAGACACTCTCCTAACAGACACTCTCCTAGCAGACACTCTACTCTCCTAGCAGACACTCTCCTAACAGACACTCTCCTAGCAGACACTCTCCTAGCAGACACTCTACTAGCAGACACTCTCCTAGCAGACACTCTCCTAGCAGACACTCTCCTAACAGACACTCTCCTAGCAGACACTCTCCTAACAGACACTCTCCTAGCAGACACTCTCCTAGCAGGCACTCCTAGCAGACACTCTACTAGCAGACACTCTCCTAGCAGACACTCTCCTAGCAGACACTCTCCTAGCAGACACTCTCCTCTCCTAGCAGACACTCTCCACTCTCCTAGCAGACACTCTCCTAGCAGACACTCTCCTAACAGACACTCTCCTAGCAGACACTCTCCTAGCAGACACTCTCCTAGCAGACACTCTCCTAGCAGACACTCTCCACTCTCCTAGCAGACACTCTCCTAGCAGACACTCTCCTATCAGACACTCTCCTAGCAGACACTCTCCTAGCAGACACTCTCCTATCAGACACTCTCCTAGCAGACACTCCTAGCAGACACTCTCCTAGCAGACACTCAACTAACAGACACTCTCCTAGCAGACACTCTCCTAACAGACACTCTCCTAGCAGACACTCTCCTAACAGACACTCTCCTAGCAGACACTCTCCTAGCAGACACTCTCCTAGCAGACACTCTCCTAACAGACACTCTCCTAGCAGACACTCTCCTAGCAGACACTCCTAGCAGACACTCTCCTAGCAGACTCTCCTAACAGACACTCTCCTAGCAGACACTCTCCTAGCAGACACTCTACTCTCCTAGCAGACACTCTCCTAGCAGACACTCTCCTAGCAGACACTCTACTCTCCTAGCAGACACTCTACTAGCAGACACTCTCCTAGCAGACACTCTCCTAGCAGACACTCTCCTAGCAGACACTCTACTCTCCTAGCAGACACTCTCCTAGCAGACACTCTACTAGCAGGACACTCTCCTAGCAGACACTCTACTCTCCTAGCAGACACTCTCCTAGCAGACACTCTCCTAGCAGACACTCTCCTAGCAGACACTCTCCTAGCAGACACTCCCCTAGCAGACACTCCTAGCAGACACTCGACTAGCAGACACTCTACTAGCAGGACACTCTCCTAGCAGACACTCTACTCTCCTAGCAGGACACTCTCCTAGCAGACACTCTCCTAGCAGACACTCTCCTAACAGACACTCTCCTAGCAGGACACTCTCCTAGCAGACACTCTACTCTCCTAGCAGGACACTCTCCTAGCAGACACACTCCTAGCAGACACTCTCCTAGCAGACACTCTCCTAGCAGACACTCTACTAGCAGACACTCTCCTAGCAGACACTCTCCTAGCAGACACTCTCCTAGCAGACAATCTCCTAGCAGACACTCTCCTAACAGACACTCTCCTAGCAGACACTCTCCTAACATACAATCTCCTAACAGACACTCTCCTAACAGACACTCTCCTAACAGACACTCTCCTAGCAGACACTCTCCTAGCAGACACTCTCCTAGCAGACACTCTCCTAGCAGACACTCTACTCTCCTAGTAGACACTCTCCTAGCAGACACTCTACTCTCCTAGCAGACACTCTACTAGCAGACACTCTCCTAACAGACACTCTCCTAGCAGACACTCTCCTAGCAGACACTCTCCTAGCAGACACTCTCCTAGCAGACACTCTACTCTCCTAGTAGACACTCTCCTAGCAGACACTCTACTCTCCTAGTAGACACTCTACTAGCAGACACTCTACTCTCCTAGTAGACACTCTCCTAGCAGACACTCTACTCTCCTAGCAGACACTCTACTCTTCTAGCAGGACACTCTCCTAGCAGACACTCTCCTAGCAGACACTCTCCTAGCAGACACTCTACTCTCCTAGCAGACACTCTCCTAACAGACACTCTCCTAGCAGACACTCTCCTAGCAGACACTCTCCTAGCAGGACACTCTCCTAGCAGACACTCTCCTAGCAGACACTCTCCTAACAGACACTCTCCTAACAGACACTCTACTCTCCTAGCAGACACTCTACTCTCCTAGCAGGACACTCTCCTAGCAGACACTCTCCTAGCAGACAATCTACTCTCCTAGCAGGACACTCTCCTAGCAGACACTCTCCTAGCAGACACTCTACTCTCCTAGCAGACACTCTCCTAACAGACACTCTCCTAGCAGACACTCTACTCTCCTAGCAGACACTCTACTCTCCTAGCAGACACTCTCCTAGCAGACACTCTCCTAGCAGACACTCTCCTAACAGACACTCTCCTAACAGACACTCTCCTAGCAGACACTCTCCTAGCAGACACTCTCCTAGCAGACACTCTACTCTCCTAGC
This sequence comes from Notolepis coatsorum, assembly GCF_963971535.1. NCBI lineage: Eukaryota > Metazoa > Chordata > Actinopteri > Aulopiformes > Paralepididae > Notolepis > Notolepis coatsorum. The sequence continues at coordinate 11,972 of NW_028170266.1, forward strand.
AGACACTCTCCTAGCAGACACTCTCCTAGCAGACACTCCTAGCAGACACTCTCCTAGCAGACACTCTACTCTCCTAGCAGACACTCTACTCTCCTAGCAGACACTCTCCTAACAGACACTCTCCTAGCAGACACTCCTAGCAGACACTCTCCTAGCAGACACTCTCCTAGCAGACACTCTACTCTCCTAGCAGACACTCTCCTAGCAGACACTCTACTAGCAGGACACTCTCCTAGCAGACACTCTACTCTCTTAGCAGACACTCTCCTAGCAGACACTCTCCTAGCAGACACTCTCCTAGCAGACACTCTCCTAGCAGACACTCCTAGCAGACACTCTACTAGCAGACACTACTAGCAGGACACTCCTAGCAGACACTCTACTCTCCTAGCAGGACACTCTCCTAGCAGACACACTCCTAGCAGACACTCTCCTAGCAGACACTCTCCTAGCAGACACTCTACTAGCAGACACTCTCCTAGCAGACACTCTCCTAGCAGACACTCTCCTAGCAGACAATCTCCTAGCAGACACTCTCCTAGCAGACACTCTCCTAGCAGACACTCTCCTAGCAGACACTCTCCTAGCAGACACTCTCCTAGCAGACACTCTACTCTCCTAGCAGACACTCTACTAGCAGACACTCTCCTAGCAGACACTCTCCTAGCAGACACTCTCCTAGCAGACACTCTACTCTCCTAGCAGACACTCTCCTAGCAGACACTCTACTAGCAGGACACTCTCCTAGCAGACACTCTACTCTCCTAGCAGACACTCTCCTAGCAGACACTCTCCTAGCAGACACTCTCCTAGCAGACACTCCCCTAGCAGACACTCCTAGCAGACACTCGACTAGCAGACACTCTACTAGCAGGACACTCTCCTAGCAGACACTCTACTCTCCTAGCAGGACACTCTCCTAGCAGACACTCTCCTAGCAGACACTCTCCTAGCAGACACTCTACTAGCAGACACTCTCCTAGCAGACACTCTCCTAGCAGACACTCTCCTAGCAGACACTCTCCTAGCAGACACTCTACTCTCCTAGCAGACACTCTCCTAGCAGACACTCTCCTAGCAGACACTCTCCTAACAGACACTCTCCTAACAGACACTCTCCTAGCAGACACTCTACTCTCCTAGCAGACACTCTCCTAACAGACACTCTCCTAGCAGACACTCCTAGCAGACACTCTACTAGCAGACACTCTCCTAGCAGACACTCTCCTAGCAGACACTCTCCTAACAGACACTCTCCTAGCAGACACTCTCCTAGCAGGCACTCCTAGCAGACACTCTACTAGCAGACACTCTCCTAGCAGACACTCTCCTAGCAGACACTCTCCTAGCAGACACTCTCCTCTCCTAGCAGACACTCTCCACTCTCCTAGCAGACACTCTCCTAGCAGACACTCTCCTAACAGACACTCTCCTAGCAGACACTCTCCTAGCAGACACTCTCCTAGCAGACACTCTCCTCTCCTAGCAGACACTCTCCACTCTCCTAGCAGACACTCTACTCTCCTAGCAGACACTCTCCTAGCAGACACTCTCCTAGCAGACACTCTACTAGCAGACACTCTCCTAGCAGACACTCTCCTAGCAGACACTCTCCTAGCAGACACTCTCCTAACAGACACTCTCCTAACAGACACTCTCCTCTCCTAGCAGACACTCTCCTAACAGACACTCTCCTAACAGACACTCTCCTCTCCTAACAGACACTCTCCTAACAGACACTCTCCTCTCCTAGCAGACACTCTCCTAGCAGACACTCTCCTAACAGACACTCTCCTAACAGACACTCTCCTAACAGACACTCTCCTAACAGACACTCTCCTAACAGACACTCTCCTCTCCTAACAGACACTCTCCTACTAGACACTCTCCTAACAGACATTCTCCTAACAGACACTCTCCTAACAGACACTCTCCTAGCAGACACTCTCCTAGCAGACACTCTCCTAGCAGACACTCTCCTAACAGACACTCTCCTAACAGACACTCTCCTAACAGACACTCTCCTAACAGACACTCTACTAACAGACACTCTCCTAGCAGACACTCTCCTAGCAGACACTCTCCTCTCCTAGCAGACACTCTCCTAGCAGACACTCTACTCTCCTAACAGACACTCTCCTAACAGACACTCTCCTAGCAGACACTCTACTCTCCTAACAGACACTCTCCTAGCAGACACTCTACTCTCCTAACAGACACTCTCCTAGCAGACACTCTACTCTCCTAGCAGACACTCTCCTAGCAGACACTCTCCTAACAGACACTCTACTAACAGACACTCTCCTAGCAGACACTCTCCTAACAGACACTCTCCTAGCAGACACTCTCCTAGCAGACACTCTCCTAACAGACACTCTCCTAACAGACACTCTACTAGCAGACACTCTCCTAGCAGACACTCTCCTAGCAGACACTCTCCTAACAGACACTCTCCTAACAGACACTCTCCTAGCAGACACTCTCCTAGCAGACACTCTCCTAGCAGACACTCTCCTAACAGACACTCTCCAAGCAGACACTCTCCTAGCAGACACACTCCTAACAGACACTCTCCTAGCAGACACTCTCCTAACAGACACTCTCCTAACAGACACTCTCCTAGCAGACACTCTACTCTCCTAACAGACACTCTCCTAGCAGACACTCTCCTAACAGACACTCTCCTAACAGACACTCTCCTAGCAGACACTCTCCTAACAGACACTCTCCTAGCAGACACTCTACTCTCCTAGCAGACACTCTCCTAGCAGACACTCTACTCTCCTAGCAGACACTCTCCTAGCAGACACTCTCCTAGCAGACACTCTACTCTCCTAGCAGACACTCTCCTAGCAGACACTCTCCTAGCAGACACTCTCCTAACAGACACTCTCCTAGCAGACACTCTCCTAGCAGACACTCTCCTAGCAGACACTCTCCTAGCAGACACTCTACTCTCCTAGCAGACACTCTCCTAGCAGACACTCTCCTAACAGACACTCTCCTAGCAGACACTCTCCTAGCAGACACTCTCCTAGCAGACACTCTCCTAGCAGACACTCTCCTAGCAGACACTCCTAGCAGACACTCTCCTAGCAGACACTCTACTCTCCTAGCAGACACTCTACTCTCCTAGCAGACACTCTCCTAACAGACACTCTCCTAGCAGACACTCCTAGCAGACACTCTCCTAGCAGACACTCTCCTAGCAGACACTCTCCTAGCAGACACTCTACTCTCCTAGCAGACACTCTCCTAGCAGACACTCTACTAGCAGGACACTCTCCTAGCAGACACTCTACTCTCCTAGCAGACACTCTCCTAGCAGACACTCTCCTAGCAGACACTCTCCTAGCAGACACTCCTAGCAGACACTCTACTAGCAGACACTACTAGCAGGACACTCCTAGCAGACACTCTACTCTCCTAGCAGGACACTCTCCTAGCAGACACACTCCTAGCAGACACTCTCCTAGCAGACACTCTCCTAGCAGACACTCTCCTAGCAGACATTCTCCTAGCAGACACTCTCCTAGCAGACACTCTCCTAGCAGACACTCTCCTAGCAGACACTCTCCTAGCAGACACTCTCCTAGCAGACACTCTACTCTCCTAGCAGACACTCTACTAGCAGACACTCTCCTAGCAGACACTCTCCTAGCAGACACTCTACTCTCCTAGCAGACACTCTCCTAGCAGACACTCTACTAGCAGGACACTCTCCTAGCAGACACTCTCCTAGCAGACACTCTCCTAGCAGACATTCTCCTAGCAGACACTCTCCTAGCAGACACTCTCCTAGCAGACACTCTCCTAGCAGACACTCTCCTAGCAGACACTCTCCTAGCAGACACTCTACTCTCCTAGCAGACACTCTACTAGCAGACACTCTCCTAGCAGACACTCTCCTAGCAGACACTCTACTCTCCTAGCAGACACTCTCCTAGCAGACACTCTACTAGCAGGACACTCTCCTAGCAGACACTCTACTCTCCTAGCAGACACTCTCCTAGCAGACACTCTCCTAGCAGACACTCTCCTAGCAGACACTCTCCTAGCAGACACTCCCCTAGCAGACACTCCTAGCAGACACTCGACTAGCAGACACTCTACTAGCAGGACACTCTCCTAGCAGACACTCTACTCTCCTAGCAGGACACTCTCCTAGCAGACACTCTCCTAGCAGACACTCTCCTAGCAGACACTCTACTAGCAGACACTCTCCTAGCAGACACTCTCCTAGCAGACACTCTCCTAGCAGACACTCTCCTAGCAGACACTCTACTCTCCTAGCAGACACTCTCCTAGCAGACACTCTCCTAGCAGACACTCTCCTAACAGACACTCTCCTAACAGACACTCTCCTAGCAGACACTCTACTCTCCTAGCAGACACTCTCCTAACAGACACTCTCCTAGCAGACACTCTCCTAGCAGACACTCTACTAGCAGACACTCTCCTAGCAGACACTCTCCTAGCAGACACTCTCCTAACAGACACTCTCCTAGCAGACACTCTCCTAACAGACACTCTCCTAGCAGACACTCTCCTAGCAGGCACTCCTAGCAGACACTCTACTAGCAGACACTCTCCTAGCAGACACTCTCCTAGCAGACACTCTCCTAGCAGACACTCTCCTCTCCTAGCAGACACTCTCCACTCTCCTAGCAGACACTCTCCTAGCAGACACTCTCCTAACAGACACTCTCCTAGCAGACACTCTCCTAGCAGACACTCTCCTAGCAGACACTCTCCTAGCAGACACTCTCCACTCTCCTAGCAGACACTCTCCTAGCAGACACTCTCCTATCAGACACTCTCCTAGCAGACACTCTCCTAGCAGACACTCTCCTATCAGACACTCTCCTAGCAGACACTCCTAGCAGACACTCTCCTAGCAGACACTCAACTAACAGACACTCTCCTAGCAGACACTCTCCTAACAGACACTCTCCTAGCAGACACTCTCCTAACAGACACTCTCCTAGCAGACACTCTCCTAGCAGACACTCTCCTAGCAGACACTCTCCTAACAGACACTCTCCTAGCAGACACTCTCCTAGCAGACACTCCTAGCAGACACTCTCCTAGCAGACTCTCCTAACAGACACTCTCCTAGCAGACACTCTCCTAGCAGACACTCTACTCTCCTAGCAGACACTCTCCTAGCAGACACTCTCCTAGCAGACACTCTACTCTCCTAGCAGACACTCTACTAGCAGACACTCTCCTAGCAGACACTCTCCTAGCAGACACTCTCCTAGCAGACACTCTACTCTCCTAGCAGACACTCTCCTAGCAGACACTCTACTAGCAGGACACTCTCCTAGCAGACACTCTACTCTCCTAGCAGACACTCTCCTAGCAGACACTCTCCTAGCAGACACTCTCCTAGCAGACACTCTCCTAGCAGACACTCCCCTAGCAGACACTCCTAGCAGACACTCGACTAGCAGACACTCTACTAGCAGGACACTCTCCTAGCAGACACTCTACTCTCCTAGCAGGACACTCTCCTAGCAGACACTCTCCTAGCAGACACTCTCCTAGCAGACACTCTACTAGCAGACACTCTCCTAGCAGACACTCTCCTAGCAGACACTCTCCTAGCAGACACTCTCCTAGCAGACACTCTACTCTCCTAGCAGACACTCTCCTAGCAGACACTCTCCTAGCAGACACTCTCCTAACAGACACTCTCCTAACAGACACTCTCCTAGCAGACACTCTACTCTCCTAGCAGACACTCTCCTAACAGACACTCTCCTAGCAGACACTCCTAGCAGACACTCTACTAGCAGACACTCTCCTAGCAGACACTCTCCTAGCAGACACTCTCCTAACAGACACTCTCCTAGCAGACACTCTCCTAACAGACACTCTCCTAGCAGACACTCTCCTAGCAGGCACTCCTAGCAGACACTCTACTAGCAGACACTCTCCTAGCAGACACTCTCCTAGCAGACACTCTCCTAGCAGACACTCTCCTCTCCTAGCAGACACTCTCCACTCTCCTAGCAGACACTCTCCTAGCAGACACTCTCCTAACAGACACTCTCCTAGCAGACACTCTCCTAGCAGACACTCTCCTAGCAGACACTCTCCTCTCCTAGCAGACACTCTCCACTCTCCTAGCAGACACTCTACTCTCCTAGCAGACACTCTCCTAGCAGACACTCTCCTAGCAGACACTCTACTAGCAGACACTCTCCTAGCAGACACTCTCCTAGCAGACACTCTCCTAGCAGACACTCTCCTAACAGACACTCTCCTAACAGACACTCTCCTCTCCTAGCAGACACTCTCCTAACAGACACTCTCCTAACAGACACTCTCCTCTCCTAACAGACACTCTCCTAACAGACACTCTCCTCTCCTAGCAGACACTCTCCTAGCAGACACTCTCCTAACAGACACTCTCCTAACAGACACTCTCCTAACAGACACTCTCCTAACAGACACTCTCCTAACAGACACTCTCCTCTCCTAACAGACACTCTCCTACTAGACACTCTCCTAACAGACATTCTCCTAACAGACACTCTCCTAACAGACACTCTCCTAGCAGACACTCTCCTAGCAGACACTCTCCTAACAGACACTCTCCTAACAGACACTCTCCTAACAGACACTCTCCTAACAGACACTCTACTAACAGACACTCTCCTAGCAGACACTCTCCTAGCAGACACTCTCCTCTCCTAGCAGACACTCTCCTAGCAGACACTCTACTCTCCTAACAGACACTCTCCTAACAGACACTCTCCTAGCAGACACTCTACTCTCCTAACAGACACTCTCCTAGCAGACACTCTACTCTCCTAACAGACACTCTCCTAGCAGACACTCTACTCTCCTAGCAGACACTCTCCTAGCAGACACTCTCCTAACAGACACTCTACTAACAGACACTCTCCTAGCAGACACTCTCCTAACAGACACTCTCCTAGCAGACACTCTCCTAGCAGACACTCTCCTAACAGACACTCTCCTAACAGACACTCTACTAGCAGACACTCTCCTAGCAGACACTCTCCTAGCAGACACTCTCCTAACAGACACTCTCCTAACAGACACTCTCCTAGCAGACACTCTCCTAGCAGACACTCTCCTAGCAGACACTCTCCTAACAGACACTCTCCAAGCAGACACTCTCCTAGCAGACACACTCCTAACAGACACTCTCCTAGCAGACACTCTCCTAACAGACACTCTCCTAACAGACACTCTCCTAGCAGACACTCTACTCTCCTAACAGACACTCTCCTAGCAGACACTCTCCTAACAGACACTCTCCTAACAGACACTCTCCTAGCAGACACTCTCCTAACAGACACTCTCCTAGCAGACACTCTACTCTCCTAGCAGACACTCTCCTAGCAGACACTCTACTCTCCTAGCAGACACTCTCCTAGCAGACACTCTCCTAGCAGACACTCTACTCTCCTAGCAGACACTCTCCTAGCAGACACTCTCCTAGCAGACACTCTCCTAACAGACACTCTCCTAGCAGACACTCTCCTAGCAGACACTCTCCTAGCAGACACTCTCCTAGCAGACACTCTACTCTCCTAGCAGAGACTCTCCTAGCAGACACTCTCCTAACAGACACTCTCCTAGCAGACACTCTCCTAGCAGACACTCTCCTAGCAGACACTCTCCTAGCAGACACTCTCCTAGCAGACACTCCTAGCAGACACTCTCCTAGCAGACACTCTACTCTCCTAGCAGACACTCTACTCTCCTAGCAGACACTCTCCTAACAGACACTCTCCTAGCAGACACTCCTAGCAGACACTCTCCTAGCAGACACTCTCCTAGCAGACACTCTCCTAGCAGACACTCTACTCTCCTAGCAGACACTCTCCTAGCAGACACTCTACTAGCAGGACACTCTCCTAGCAGACACTCTACTCTCCTAGCAGACACTCTCCTAGCAGACACTCTCCTAGCAGACACTCTCCTAGCAGACACTCCTAGCAGACACTCTACTAGCAGACACTACTAGCAGGACACTCCTAGCAGACACTCTACTCTCCTAGCAGGACACTCTCCTAGCAGACACACTCCTAGCAGACACTCTCCTAGCAGACACTCTCCTAGCAGACACTCTCCTAGCAGACATTCTCCTAGCAGACACTCTCCTAGCAGACACTCTCCTAGCAGACACTCTCCTAGCAGACACTCTCCTAGCAGACACTCTCCTAGCAGACACTCTACTCTCCTAGCAGACACTCTACTAGCAGACACTCTCCTAGCAGACACTCTCCTAGCAGACACTCTACTCTCCTAGCAGACACTCTCCTAGCAGACACTCTACTAGCAGGACACTCTCCTAGCAGACACTCTACTCTCCTAGCAGACACTCTCCTAGCAGACACTCTCCTAGCAGACACTCTCCTAGCAGACACTCTCCTAGCAGACACTCCCCTAGCAGACACTCCTAGCAGACACTCGACTAGCAGACACTCTACTAGCAGGACACTCTCCTAGCAGACACTCTACTCTCCTAGCAGGACACTCTCCTAGCAGACACTCTCCTAGCAGACACTCTCCTAGCAGACACTCTACTAGCAGACACTCTCCTAGCAGACACTCTCCTAGCAGACACTCTCCTAGCAGACACTCTCCTAGCAGACACTCTACTCTCCTAGCAGACACTCTCCTAGCAGACACTCTCCTAGCAGACACTCTCCTAACAGACACTCTCCTAACAGACACTCTCCTAGCAGACACTCTACTCTCCTAGCAGACACTCTCCTAACAGACACTCTCCTAGCAGACACTCTCCTAGCAGACACTCTCCTAGCAGACACTCTCCTAGCAGACACTCTCCTAACAGACACTCTCCTAGCAGACACTCTCCTAACAGACACTCTCCTAGCAGACACTCTCCTAGCAGGCACTCCTAGCAGACACTCTACTAGCAGACACTCTCCTAGCAGACACTCTCCTAGCAGACACTCTCCTAGCAGACACTCTCCTCTCCTAGCAGACACTCTCCACTCTCCTAGCAGACACTCTTCTAGCAGACACTCTCCTAACAGACACTCTCCTAGCAGACACTCTCCTAGCAGACACTCTCCTAGCAGACACTCTCCTAGCAGACACTCTCCACTCTCCTAGCAGACACTCTCCTAGCAGACACTCTCCTATCAGACACTCTCCTAGCAGACACTCTCCTAGCAGACACTCTCCTATCAGACACTCTCCTAGCAGACACTCCTAGCAGACACTCTCCTAGCAGACACTCAACTAACAGACACTCTCCTAGCAGACACTCTCCTAACAGACACTCTCCTAGCAGACACTATCCTAACAGACACTCTCCTAGCAGACACTCTCCTAGCAGACACTCTCCTAGCAGACACTCTCCTAACAGACACTCTCCCCTAGCAGAGACTCTCCTAGCAGACACTCCTAGCAGACACTCTCCTAGCAGACTCTCCTAACAGACACTCTCCTAGCAGACACTCTCCTAGCAGACACTCTACTCTCCTAGCAGACACTCTCCTAGCAGACACTCTCCTAGCAGACACTCTCCTAGCAGACACTCTCCTAGCAGACAATCTCCTAGCAGACACTCTCCTAGCAGACACTCTCCTAGCAGACACTCTCCTAGCAGACACTCTATTCTCCTAGCAGACACTCTCCTAACAGACACTCTCCTAGCAGACACTCTCCTAGCAGACACTCTACTAGCAGACACTCTCCTAGCAGACACTCTCCTAGCAGACACTCTCCTAACAGACACTCTCCTAGCAGACACTCTCCTAACAGACACTCCTAGCAGACACTCTCCTAGCAGGCACTCCTAGCAGACACTCTACTAGCAGACACTCTCCTAGCAGACACTCTCCTAGCAGACACTCTCCTAGCAGACACTCTCCTCTCCTAGCAGACACTCTCCACTCTCCTAGCAGACACTCTCCTAACAGACACTCTCCTAGCAGACACTCTCCTAGCAGACACTCTCCTAGCAGATACTCTCCTCTCCTAGCAGACACTCTCCACTCTCCTAGCAGACACTCTCCTAGCAGACACTCTCCTAGCAGACACTCTCCTAGCAGACACTCTCCTATCAGACACTCTCCTAGCAGACACTCCTAGCAGACACTCTCCTAGCAGACACTCAACTAACAGACACTCTCCTAGCAGACACTCTCCTAACAGACACTCTCCTAGCAGACACTCTCCTAACAGACACTCTCCTAGCAGACACTCTCCTAGCAGACACTCTCCTAGCAGACACTCTCCTAACAGACACTCTCCTAACAGACACTCTACTCTCCTAGCAGACACTCTACTCTCCTAGCAGGACACTCTCCTAGCAGACACTCTCCTAGCAGACAATCTACTCTCCTAGCAGGACACTCTCCTAGCAGACACTCTCCTAGCAGACACTCTCCTAGCAGACACTCTACTCTCCTAGCAGACACTCTCCTAGCAGACACTCTCCTACTCTCCTAGCAGACACTCTCCTAGCAGACACTCTCCTAGCAGACACTCTACTCTCCTAGCAGACACTCTACTAGCAGACACTCTCCTAGCAGACACTCTCCTAGCAGACACTCTCCTAGCAGACACTCTACTCTCCTAGCAGACACTCTCCTAGCAGACACTCTACTAGCAGGACACTCTCCTAGCAGACACTCTACTCTCCTAGCAGACACTCTCCTAGCAGACACTCTCCTAGCAGACACTCTCCTAGCAGACACTCTCCTAGCAGACACTCCCCTAGCAGACACTCCTAGCAGACACTCGACTAGCAGACACTCTACTAGCAGGACACTCTCCTAGCAGACACTCTACTCTCCTAGCAGGACACTCTCCTAGCAGACACTCTCCTAGCAGACACTCTCCTAGCAGACACTCTACTAGCAGACACTCTCCTAGCAGACACTCTCCTAGCAGACACTCTCCTAGCAGACACTCTCCTAGCAGACACTCTACTCTCCTAGCAGACACTCTCCTAGCAGACACTCTCCTAGCAGACACTCCCCTAACAGACACTCTCCTAACAGACACTCTCCTAGCAGACACTCTCCTAACAGACACTCTCCTAGCAGACACTCTCCTAGCAGACACTCTACTAGCAGACACTCTCCTAGCAGACACTCTCCTAGCAGACACTCTCCTAACAGACACTCTCCTAGCAGACACTCTCCTAACAGACACTCTCCTAGCAGACACTCTCCTAGCAGGCACTCCTAGCAGACACTCTACTAGCAGACACTCTCCTAGCAGACACTCTCCTAGCAGACACTCTCCTAGCAGACACTCTCCTCTCCTAGCAGACACTCTCCACTCTCCTAGCAGACACTCTCCTAGCAGACACTCTCCTAACAGACACTCTCCTAGCAGACACTCTCCTAGCAGACACTCTCCTAGCAGACACTCTCCTCTCCTAGCAGACACTCTCCACTCTCCTAGCAGACACTCTCCTAGCAGACACTCTCCTATCAGACACTCTCCTAGCAGACACTCTCCTAGCAGACACTCTCCTATCAGACACTCTCCTAGCAGACACTCCTAGCAGACACTCTCCTAGCAGACACTCAACTAACAGACACTCTCCTAGCAGACACTCTCCTAACAGACACTCTCCTAGCAGACACTCTCCTAACAGACACTCTCCTAGCAGACACTCTCCTAACAGACACTCTCCTAGCAGACACTCTCCTAGCAGGCACTCCTAGCAGACACTCTACTAGAAGACACTCTCCTAGCAGACACTCTCCTAGCAGACACTCTCCTAGCAGACACTCTCCTCTCCTAGCAGACACTCTCCACTCTCCTAGCAGACACTCTCCTAGCAGACACTCTCCTAACAGACACTCTCCTAGCAGACACTCTCCTAGCAGACACTCTCCTAGCAGACACTCTCCACTCTCCTAGCAGACACTCTCCTAGCAGACACTCTCCTATCAGACACTCTCCTAGCAGACACTCTCCTAGCAGACACTCTCCTATCAGACACTCTCCTAGCAGACACTCCTAGCAGACACTCTCCTAGCAGACACTCAACTAACAGACACTCTCCTAGCAGACACTCTCCTAACAGACACTCTCCTAGCAGACACTCTCCTAACAGACACTCTCCTAGCAGACACTCTCCTAGCAGACACTCTCCTAGCAGACACTCTCCTAACAGACACTCTCCTAGCAGACACTCTCCTAGCAGACACTCCTAGCAGACACTCTCCTAGCAGACTCTCCTAACAGACACTCTCCTAGCAGACACTCTCCTAGCAGACACTCTACTCTCCTAGCAGACACTCTCCTAGCAGACACTCTCCTAGCAGACACTCTCCTAGCAGACACTCTACTAGCAGACACTCTCCTAGCAGACAATCTCCTAGCAGACACTCTCCTAGCAGACACTCTCCTAGCAGACACTCTCCTAGCAGACACTCTATTCTCCTAGCAGACACTCTCCTAACAGACACTCTCCTAGCAGACACTCTCCTAGCAGACACTCTACTAGCAGACACTCTCCTAGCAGACACTCTCCTAGCAGACACTCTCCTAACAGACACTCTCCTAGCAGACACTCTCCTAACAGACACTCCTAGCAGACACTCTCCTAGCAGGCACTCCTAGCAGACACTCTACTAGCAGACACTCTCCTAGCAGACACTCTCCTAGCAGACACTCTCCTAGCAGACACTCTCCTCTCCTAGCAGACACTCTCCACTCTCCTAGCAGACACTCTCCTAACAGACACTCTCCTAGCAGACACTCTCCTAGCAGACACTCTCCTAGCAGATACTCTCCTCTCCTAGCAGACACTCTCCACTCTCCTAGCAGACACTCTCCTAGCAGACACTCTCCTAGCAGACACTCTCCTAGCAGACACTCTCCTATCAGACACTCTCCTAGCAGACACTCCTAGCAGACACTCTCCTAGCAGATACTCAACTAACAGACACTCTCCTAGCAGACACTCTCCTAACAGACACTCTCCTAGCAGACACTCTCCTAACAGACACTCTCCTAGCAGACACTCTCCTAGCAGACACTCTCCTAGCAGACACTCTCCTAACAGACACTCTCCTAACAGACACTCTACTCTCCTAGCAGACACTCTACTCTCCTAGCAGGACACTCTCCTAGCAGACACTCTCCTAGCAGACAATCTACTCTCCTAGCAGGACACTCTCCTAGCAGACACTCTCCTAGCAGACACTCTCCTAGCAGACACTCTACTCTCCTAGCAGACACTCTCCTAGCAGACACTCTCCTAGCAGACACTCTCCTAGCAGACACTCTCCTAGCAGACACTCTACTCTCCTAGCAGACACTCTACTAGCAGACACTCTCCTAGCAGACACTCTCCTAGCAGACACTCTCCTAGCAGACACTCTACTCTCCTAGCAGACACTCTCCTAGCAGACACTCTACTAGCAGGACACTCTCCTAGCAGACACTCTACTCTCCTAGCAGACACTCTCCTAGCAGACACTCTCCTAGCAGACACTCTCCTAGCAGACACTCTCCTAGCAGACACTCCCCTAGCAGACACTCCTAGCAGACACTCGACTAGCAGACACTCTCCTAACAGACACTCTCCTAGCAGACACTCTCCTAGCAGGCACTCCTAGCAGACACTCTACTAGCAGACACTCTCCTAGCAGACACTCTCCTAGCAGACACTCTCCTAGCAGACACTCTCCTCTCCTAGCAGACACTCTCCACTCTCCTAGCAGACACTCTCCTAGCAGACACTCTCCTAACAGACACTCTCCTAGCAGACACTCTCCTAGCAGACACTCTCCTAGCAGACACTCTCCTCTCCTAGCAGACACTCTCCACTCTCCTAGCAGACACTCTCCTAGCAGACACTCTCCTATCAGACACTCTCCTAGCAGACACTCTCCTAGCAGACACTCTCCTATCAGACACTCTCCTAGCAGACACTCCTAGCAGACACTCTCCTAGCAGACACTCAACTAACAGACACTCTCCTAGCAGACACTCTCCTAACAGACACTCTCCTAGCAGACACTCTCCTAACAGACACTCTCCTAGCAGATACTCTCCTAACAGACACTCTCCTAGCAGACACTCTCCTAGCAGGCACTCCTAGCAGACACTCTACTAGCAGACACTCTCCTAGCAGACACTCTCCTAGCAGACACTCTCCTAGCAGACACTCTCCTCTCCTAGCAGACACTCTCCACTCTCCTAGCAGACACTCTCCTAGCAGACACTCTCCTAACAGACACTCTCCTAGCAGACACTCTCCTAGCAGACACTCTCCTAGCAGACACTCTCCACTCTCCTAGCAGACACTCTCCTAGCAGACACTCTCCTATCAGACACTCTCCTAGCAGACACTCTCCTAGCAGACACTCTCCTATCAGACACTCTCCTAGCAGACACTCCTAGCAGACACTCTCCTAGCAGACACTCAACTAACAGACACTCTCCTAGCAGACACTCTCCTAACAGACACTCTCCTAGCAGACACTCTCCTAACAGACACTCTCCTAGCAGACACTCTCCTAGCAGACACTCTCCTAGCAGACACTCTCCTAACAGACACTCTCCTAGCAGACACTCTCCTAGCAGACACTCCTAGCAGACACTCTCCTAGCAGACTCTCCTAACAGACACTCTCCTAGCAGACACTCTCCTAGCAGACACTCTACTCTCCTAGCAGACACTCTCCTAGCAGACACTCTCCTAGCAGACACTCTCCTAGCAGACACTCTACTAGCAGACACTCTCCTAGCAGACAATCTCCTAGCAGACACTCTCCTAGCAGACACTCTCCTAGCAGACACTCTCCTAGCAGACACTCTATTCTCCTAGCAGACACTCTCCTAACAGACACTCTCCTAGCAGACACTCTCCTAGCAGACACTCTACTAGCAGACACTCTCCTAGCAGACACTCTCCTATCAGACACTCTCCTAACAGACACTCTCCTAGCAGACACTCTCCTAACAGACACTCCTAGCAGACACTCTCCTAGCAGGCACTCCTAGCAGACACTCTACTAGCAGACACTCTCCTAGCAGACACTCTCCTAGCAGACACTCTCCTAGCAGACACTCTCCTCTCCTAGCAGACACTCTCCACTCTCCTAGCAGACACTCTCCTAACAGACACTCTCCTAGCAGACACTCTCCTAGCAGACACTCTCCTAGCAGATACTCTCCTCTCCTAGCAGACACTCTCCACTCTCCTAGCAGACACTCTCCTAGCAGACACTCTCCTAGCAGACACTCTCCTAGCAGACACTCTCCTATCAGACACTCTCCTAGCAGACACTCCTAGCAGACACTCTCCTAGCAGACACTCAACTAACAGACACTCTCCTAGCAGACACTCTCCTAACAGACACTCTCCTAGCAGACACTCTCCTAACAGACACTCTCCTAGCAGACACTCTCCTAGCAGACACTCTCCTAGCAGACACTCTCCTAACAGACACTCTCCTAACAGACACTCTACTCTCCTAGCAGACACTCTACTCTCCTAGCAGGACACTCTCCTAGCAGACACTCTCCTAGCAGACAATCTACTCTCCTAGCAGGACACTCTCCTAGCAGACACTCTCCTAGCAGACACTCTCCTAGCAGACACTCTACTCTCCTAGCAGACACTCTCCTAGCAGACACTCTCCTAGCAGACACTCTCCTAGCAGACACTCTCCTAGCAGACACTCTACTCTCCTAGCAGACACTCTACTAGCAGACACTCTCCTAGCAGACACTCTCCTAGCAGACACTCTCCTAGCAGACACTCTACTCTCCTAGCAGACACTCTCCTAGCAGACACTCTACTAGCAGGACACTCTCCTAGCAGACACTCTACTCTCCTAGCAGACACTCTCCTAGCAGACACTCTCCTAGCAGACACTCTCCTAGCAGACACTCTCCTAGCAGACACTCCCCTAGCAGACACTCCTAGCAGACACTCGACTAGCAGACACTCTACTAGCAGGACACTCTCCTAGCAGACACTCTACTCTCCTAGCAGGACACTCTCCTAGCAGACACTCTCCTAGCAGACACTCTCCTAGCAGACACTCTCCTAGCAGACACTCTCCTAGCAGACACTCTCCTAGCAGACACTCTACTCTCCTAGCAGACACTCTCCTAGCAGACACTCTCCTAGCAGACACTCCCCTAACAGACACTCTCCTAACAGACACTCTCCTAGCAGACACTCTCCTAACAGACACTCTCCTAGCAGACACTCTCCTAGCAGACACTCTACTAGCAGACACTCTCCTAGCAGACACTCTCCTAGCAGACACTCTCCTAACAGACACTCTCCTAGCAGACACTCTCCTAACAGACACTCTCCTAGCAGACACTCTCCTAGCAGGCACTCCTAGCAGACACTCTACTAGCAGACACTCTCCTAGCAGACACTCTCCTAGCAGACACTCTCCTAGCAGACACTCTCCTCTCCTAGCAGACACTCTCCACTCTCCTAGCAGACACTCTCCTAGCAGACACTCTCCTAACAGACACTCTCCTAGCAGACACTCTCCTAGCAGACACTCTCCTAGCAGACACTCTCCTCTCCTAGCAGACACTCTCCACTCTCCTAGCAGACACTCTCCTAGCAGACACTCTCCTATCAGACACTCTCCTAGCAGACACTCTCCTAGCAGACACTCTCCTATCAGACACTCTCCTAGCAGACACTCCTAGCAGACACTCTCCTAGCAGACACTCAACTAACAGACACTCTCCTAGCAGACACTCTCCTAACAGACACTCTCCTAGCAGACACTCTCCTAACAGACACTCTCCTAGCAGACACTCTCCTAGCAGACACTCTCCTAGCAGACACTCTCCTAACAGACACTCTCCTAGCAGACACTCTCCTAGCAGACACTCCTAGCAGACACTCTCCTAGCAGACTCTCCTAACAGACACTCTCCTAGCAGACACTCTCCTAGCAGACACTCTACTCTCCTAGCAGACACTCTCCTAGCAGACACTCTCCTAGCAGACACTCTCCTAGCAGACACTCTACTAGCAGACACTCTCCTAGCAGACAATCTCCTAGCAGACACTCTCCTAGCAGACACTCTCCTAGCAGACACTCTCCTAGCAGACACTCTATTCTCCTAGCAGACACTCTCCTAACAGACACTCTCCTAGCAGACACTCTCCTAGCAGACACTCTACTAGCAGACACTCTCCTAGCAGACACTCTCCTAGCAGACACTCTCCTAACAGACACTCTCCTAGCAGACACTCTCCTAACAGACACTCCTAGCAGACACTCTCCTAGCAGGCACTCCTAGCAGACACTCTACTAGCAGACACTCTCCTAGCAGACACTCTCCTAGCAGACACTCTCCTAGCAGACACTCTCCTCTCCTAGCAGACACTCTCCACTCTCCTAGCAGACACTCTCCTAACAGACACTCTCCTAGCAGACACTCTCCTAGCAGACACTCTCCTAGCAGATACTCTCCTCTCCTAGCAGACACTCTCCACTCTCCTAGCAGACACTCTCCTAGCAGACACTCTCCTAGCAGACACTCTCCTAGCAGACACTCTCCTATCAGACACTCTCCTAGCAGACACTCCTAGCAGACACTCTCCTAGCAGACACTCAACTAACAGACACTCTCCTAGCAGACACTCTCCTAACAGACACTCTCCTAGCAGACACTCTATTAACAGACACTCTCCTAGCAGACACTCTCCTAGCAGACACTCTCCTAGCAGACACTCTCCTAACAGACACTCTCCTAACAGACACTCTACTCTCCTAGCAGACACTCTACTCTCCTAGCAGGACACTCTCCTAGCAGACACTCTACTCTCCTAGCAGGACACTCTCCTAGCAGACACTCTCCTAGCAGACACTCTCCTAGCAGACACTCTCCTAGCAGACACTCTCCTAGCAGACACTCTCCTAGCAGACACTCTACTCTCCTAGCAGACACTCTCCTAGCAGACACTCTCCTAGCAGACACTCCCCTAACAGACACTCTCCTAACAGACACTCTCCTAGCAGACACTCTCCTAACAGACACTCTCCTAGCAGACACTCTCCTAGCAGACACTCTACTAGCAGACACTCTCCTAGCAGACACTCTCCTAGCAGACACTCTCCTAACAGACACTCTCCTAGCAGACACTCTCCTAACAGACACTCTCCTAGCAGACACTCTCCTAGCAGGCACTCCTAGCAGACACTCTACTAGCAGACACTCTCCTAGCAGACACTCTCCTAGCAGACACTCTCCTAGCAGACACTCTCCTCTCCTAGCAGACACTCTCCACTCTCCTAGCAGACACTCTCCTAGCAGACACTCTCCTAACAGACACTCTCCTAGCAGACACTCTCCTAGCAGACACTCTCCTAGCAGACACTCTCCTCTCCTAGCAGACACTCTCCACTCTCCTAGCAGACACTCTCCTAGCAGACACTCTCCTATCAGACACTCTCCTAGCAGACACTCTCCTAGCAGACACTCTCCTATCAGACACTCTCCTAGCAGACACTCCTAGCAGACACTCTCCTAGCAGACACTCAACTAACAGACACTCTCCTAGCAGACACTCTCCTAACAGACACTCTCCTAGCAGACACTCTCCTAACAGACACTCTCCTAGCAGACACTCTCCTAGCAGACACTCTCCTAGCAGACACTCTCCTAACAGACACTCTCCTAGCAGACACTCTCCTAGCAGACACTCCTAGCAGACACTCTCCTAGCAGACTCTCCTAACAGACACTCTCCTAGCAGACACTCTCCTAGCAGACACTCTACTCTCCTAGCAGACACTCTCCTAGCAGACACTCTCCTAGCAGACACTCTCCTAGCAGACACTCTACTAGCAGACACTCTCCTAGCAGACAATCTCCTAGCAGACACTCTCCTAGCAGACACTCTCCTAGCAGACACTCTCCTAGCAGACACTCTATTCTCCTAGCAGACACTCTCCTAACAGACACTCTCCTAGCAGACACTCTCCTAGCAGACACTCTACTAGCAGACACTCTCCTAGCAGACACTCTCCTAGCAGACACTCTCCTAACAGACACTCTCCTAGCAGACACTCTCCTAACAGACACTCCTAGCAGACACTCTCCTAGCAGGCACTCCTAGCAGACACTCTACTAGCAGACACTCTCCTAGCAGACACTCTCCTAGCAGACACTCTCCTAGCAGACACTCTCCTCTCCTAGCAGACACTCTCCACTCTCCTAGCAGACACTCTCCTAACAGACACTCTCCTAGCAGACACTCTCCTAGCAGACACTCTCCTAGCAGATACTCTCCTCTCCTAGCAGACACTCTCCACTCTCCTAGCAGACACTCTCCTAGCAGACACTCTCCTAGCAGACACTCTCCTAGCAGACACTCTCCTATCAGACACTCTCCTAGCAGACACTCCTAGCAGACACTCTCCTAGCAGACACTCAACTAACAGACACTCTCCTAGCAGACACTCTCCTAACAGACACTCTCCTAGCAGACACTCTATTAACAGACACTCTCCTAGCAGACACTCTCCTAGCAGACACTCTCCTAGCAGACACTCTCCTAACAGACACTCTCCTAACAGACACTCTACTCTCCTAGCAGACACTCTACTCTCCTAGCAGGACACTCTCCTAGCAGACACTCTCCTAGCAGACAATCTACTCTCCTAGCAGGACACTCTCCTAGCAGACACTCTCCTAGCAGACACTCTCCTAACAGACACTCTACTCTCCTAGCAGACACTCTCCTAACAGACACTCTCCTAGCAGACACTCTACTCTCCTAGCAGACACTCTCCTAGCAGACACTCTCCTAGCAGACACTCTCCTAACAGACACTCTCCTAACAGACACTCTCCTAGCAGACACTCTCCTAGCAGACACTCTACTCTCCTAGCAGACACTCTCCTAGCAGACACTCTCCTAGCAGACACTCCTAGCAGACACTCTCCTAGCAGACACTCTACTCTCCTAGCAGACACTCTACTCTCCTAGCAGACACTCTCCTAACAGACACTCTCCTAGCAGACACTCCTAGCAGACACTCTCCTAGCAGACACTCTCCTAGCAGACACTCTCCTAGCAGACACTCTACTCTCCTAGCAGACACTCTCCTAGCAGACACTCTACTAGCAGGACACTCTCCTAGCAGACACTCTACTCTCCTAGCAGACACTCTCCTAGCAGACACTCTCCTAGCAGACACTCTCCTAGCAGACACTCTCCTAGCAGACACTCCTAGCAGACACTCTACTAGCAGACACTACTAGCAGGACACTCCTAGCAGACACTCTACTCTCCTAGCAGGACACTCTCCTAGCAGACACACTCCTAGCAGACACTCTCCTAGCAGACACTCTCCTAGCAGACACTCTACTAGCAGACACTCTCCTAGCAGACACTCTCCTAGCAGACACTCTCCTAGCAGACAATCTCCTAGCAGACACTCTCCTAGCAGACACTCTCCTAGCAGACACTCTCCTAGCAGACACTCTCCTAGCAGACACTCTACTCTCCTAGCAGACACTCTACTAGCAGACACTCTCCTAGCAGACACTCTCCTAGCAGACACTCTCCTAGCAGACACTCTACTCTCCTAGCAGACACTCTCCTAGCAGACACTCTACTAGCAGGACACTCTCCTAGCAGACACTCTACTCTCCTAGCAGACACTCTCCTAGCAGACACTCTCCTAGCAGACACTCTCCTAGCAGACACTCTCCTAGCAGACACTCCCCTAGCAGACACTCCTAGCAGACACTCGACTAGCAGACACTCTACTAGCAGGACACTCTCCTAGCAGACACTCTACTCTCCTAGCAGGACACTCTCCTAGCAGACACTCTCCTAGCAGACACTCTCCTAGCAGACACTCTACTAGCAGACACTCTCCTAGCAGACACTCTCCTAGCAGACACTCTCCTAGCAGACACTCTCCTAGCAGACACTCTACTCTCCTAGCAGACACTCTCCTAGCAGACACTCTCCTAGCAGACACTCTCCTAACAGACACTCTCCTAACAGACACTCTCCTAGCAGACACTCTACTCTCCTAGCAGACACTCTCCTAACAGGCACTCTCCTAGCAGACACTCTCCTAGCAGACACTCTACTAGCAGACACTCTCCTAGCAGACACTCTCCTAACAGACACTCTCCTAGCAGACACTCTCCTAACAGACACTCTCCTAGCAGACACTCTCCTAGCAGGCACTCCTAGCAGACACTCTACTAGCAGACACTCTCCTAGCAGACACTCTCCTAGCAGACACTCTCCTAGCAGACACTCTCCTCTCCTAGCAGACACTCTCCACTCTCCTAGCAGACACTCTCCTAGCAGACACTCTCCTAACAGACACTCTCCTAGCAGACACTCTCCTAGCAGACACTCTCCTAGCAGACACTCCTAGCAGACACTCTCCTAGCAGACACTCAACTAACAGACACTCTCCTAGCAGACACTCTCCTAACAGACACTCTCCTAGCAGACACTCTCCTAACAGACACTCTCCTAGCAGACACTCTCCTAGCAGACACTCTCCTAGCAGACACTCTCCTAACAGACACTCTCCTAGCAGACACTCTCCTAGCAGACACTCCTAGCAGACACTCTCCTAGCAGACTCTCCTAACAGACACTCTCCTAGCAGACACTCTCCTAGCAGACACTCTACTCTCCTAGCAGACACTCTCCTAGCAGACACTCTCCTAGCAGACACTCTCCTAGCAGACACTCTACTAGCAGACACTCTCCTAGCAGACAATCTCCTAGCAGACACTCTCCTAGCAGACACTCTCCTAGCAGACACTCTCCTAGCAGACACTCTATTCTCCTAGCAGACACTCTCCTAACAGACACTCTCCTAGCAGACACTCTCCTAGCAGACACTCTACTAGCAGACACTCTCCTAGCAGACACTCTCCTAGCAGACACTCTCCTAACAGACACTCTCCTAGCAGACACTCTCCTAACAGACACTCCTAGCAGACACTCTCCTAGCAGGCACTCCTAGCAGACACTCTACTAGCAGACACTCTCCTAGCAGACACTCTCCTAGCAGACACTCTCCTAGCAGACACTCTCCTCTCCTAGCAGACACTCTCCACTCTCCTAGCAGACACTCTCCTAACAGACACTCTCCTAGCAGACACTCTCCTAGCAGACACTCTCCTAGCAGATACTCTCCTCTCCTAGCAGACACTCTCCACTCTCCTAGCAGACACTCTCCTAGCAGACACTCTCCTAGCAGACACTCTCCTAGCAGACACTCTCCTATCAGACACTCTCCTAGCAGACACTCCTAGCAGACACTCTCCTAGCAGACACTCAACTAACAGACACTCTCCTAGCAGACACTCTCCTAACAGACACTCTCCTAGCAGACACTCTCCTAACAGACACTCTCCTAGCAGACACTCTCCTAGCAGACACTCTCCTAGCAGACACTCTCCTAACAGACACTCTCCTAACAGACACTCTACTCTCCTAGCAGACACTCTACTCTCCTAGCAGGACACTCTCCTAGCAGACACTCTCCTAGCAGACAATCTACTCTCCTAGCAGGACACTCTCCTAGCAGACACTCTCCTAGCAGACACTCTCCTAACAGACACTCTACTCTCCTAGCAGACACTCTCCTAACAGACACTCTCCTAGCAGACACTCTACTCTCCTAGCAGACACTCTCCTAGCAGACACTCTCCTAGCAGACACTCTCCTAACAGACACTCTCCTAACAGACACTCTCCTAGCAGACACTCTCCTAGCAGACACTCTACTCTCCTAGCAGACACTCTCCTAGCAGACACTCTCCTAGCAGACACTCTCCTAGCAGACACTCTACTCTCCTAGCAGACACTCTACTCTCCTAGCAGACACTCTCCTAACAGACACTCTCCTAGCAGACACTCCTAGCAGACACTCTCCTAGCAGACACTCTCCTAGCAGACACTCTCCTAGCAGACACTCTACTCTCCTAGCAGACACTCTCCTAGCAGACACTCTACTAGCAGGACACTCTCCTAGCAGACACTCTACTCTCCTAGCAGACACTCTCCTAGCAGACACTCTCCTAGCAGACACTCTCCTAGCAGACACTCTCCTAGCAGACACTCCTAGCAGACACTCTACTAGCAGACACTACTAGCAGGACACTCCTAGCAGACACTCTACTCTCCTAGCAGGACACTCTCCTAGCAGACACACTCCTAGCAGACACTCTCCTAGCAGACACTCTCCTAGCAGACACTCTACTAGCAGACACTCTCCTAGCAGACACTCTCCTAGCAGACACTCTCCTAGCAGACAATCTCCTAGCAGACACTCTCCTAGCAGACACTCTCCTAGCAGACACTCTCCTAGCAGACACTCTCCTAGCAGACACTCTACTCTCCTAGCAGACACTCTACTAGCAGACACTCTCCTAGCAGACACTCTCCTAGCAGACACTCTCCTAGCAGACACTCTACTCTCCTAGCAGACACTCTCCTAGCAGACACTCTACTAGCAGGACACTCTCCTAGCAGACACTCTACTCTCCTAGCAGACACTCTCCTAGCAGACACTCTCCTAGCAGACACTCTCCTAGCAGACACTCTCCTAGCAGACACTCCCCTAGCAGACACTCCTAGCAGACACTCGACTAGCAGACACTCTACTAGCAGGACACTCTCCTAGCAGACACTCTACTCTCCTAGCAGGACACTCTCCTAGCAGACACTCTCCTAGCAGACACTCTCCTAGCAGACACTCTACTAGCAGACACTCTCCTAGCAGACACTCTCCTAGCAGACACTCTCCTAGCAGACACTCTCCTAGCAGACACTCTACTCTCCTAGCAGACACTCTCCTAGCAGACACTCTCCTAGCAGACACTCTCCTAACAGACACTCTCCTAACAGACACTCTCCTAGCAGACACTCTACTCTCCTAGCAGACACTCTCCTAACAGGCACTCTCCTAGCAGACACTCTCCTAGCAGACACTCTACTAGCAGACACTCTCCTAGCAGACACTCTCCTAGCAGACACTCTCCTAACAGACACTCTCCTAGCAGACACTCTCCTAACAGACACTCTCCTAGCAGACACTCTCCTAGCAGGCACTCCTAGCAGACACTCTACTAGCAGACACTCTCCTAGCAGACACTCTCCTAGCAGACACTCTCCTAGCAGACACTCTCCTCTCCTAGCAGACACTCTCCACTCTCCTAGCAGACACTCTCCTAGCAGACACTCTCCTAGCAGACACTCTCCTAACAGACACTCTCCTAGCAGACACTCTCCTAGCAGACACTCTCCTAGCAGACACTCTCCTCTCCTAGCAGACACTCTCCACTCTCCTAGCAGACACTCTACTCTCCTAGCAGACACTCTCCTAGCAGACACTCTCCTAGCAGACACTCTACTAGCAGACACTCTCCTAGCAGACACTCTCCTAGCAGACACTCTCCTAGCAGACACTCTCCTAACAGACACTCTCCTAACAGACACTCTCCTCTCCTAGCAGACACTCTCCTAACAGACACTCTCCTAACAGACACTCTCCTCTCCTAACAGACACTCTCCTAACAGACACTCTCCTCTCCTAGCAGACACTCTCCTAGCAGACACTCTCCTAACAGACACTCTCCTAACAGACACTCTCCTAACAGACACTCTCCTAACAGACACTCTCCTCTCCTAACAGACACTCTCCTACTAGACACTCTCCTAACAGACATTCTCCTAACAGACACTCTCCTAACAGACACTCTCCTAGCAGACACTCTCCTAGCAGACACTCTCCTAACAGACACTCTCCTAACAGACACTCTCCTAACGGACACTCTACTAACAGACACTCTCCTAGCAGACACTCTCCTAGCAGACACTCTCCTCTCCTAGCAGACACTCTCCTAGCAGACACTCTACTCTCCTAACAGACACTCTCCTAACAGACACTCTCCTAGCAGACACTCTACTCTCCTAACAGACACTCTCCTAGCAGACACTCTACTCTCCTAACAGACACTCTCCTAGCAGACACTCTACTCTCCTAGCAGACACTCTCCTAGCAGACACTCTCCTAACAGACACTCTACTAACAGACACTCTCCTAGCAGACACTCTCCTAACAGACACTCTCCTAGCAGACACTCTCCTAGCAGACACTCTCCTAACAGACACTCTCCTAACAGACACTCTACTAGCAGACACTCTCCTAGCAGACACTCTCCTAGCAGACACTCTCCTAACAGACACTCTCCTAACAGACACTCTCCTAGCAGACACTCTCCTAGCAGACACTCTCCTAGCAGACACTCTCCTAACAGACACTCTCCAAGCAGACACTCTCCTAGCAGACACACTCCTAACAGACACTCTCCTAGCAGACACTCTCCTAACAGACACTCTCCTAACAGACACTCTCCTAGCAGACACTCTACTCTCCTAACAGACACTCTCCTAGCAGACAATCTCCTAACAGACACTCTCCTAACAGACACTCTCCTAGCAGACACTCTCCTAACAGACACTCTCCTAGCAGACACTCTACTCTCCTAGCAGACACTCTCCTAACAGACACTCTCCTAGCAGACACTCTACTCTCCTAGCAGACACTCTCCTAGCAGACACTCTACTCTCCTAGCAGACACTCTCCTAGCAGACACTCTCCTAGCAGACACTCTACTCTCCTAGCAGACACTCTCCTAGCAGACACTCTCCTAGCAGACACTCTCCTAACAGACACTCTCCTAGCAGACACTCTCCTAGCAGACACTCTCCTAACAGACACTCTCCTAGCAGACACTCTACTCTCCTAACAGACACTCTCCTAGCAGACACTCTACTCTCCTAACAGACACTCTCCTAGCAGACACTCTACTCTCCTAGCAGACACTCTCCTAGCAGACACTCTCCTAACAGACACTCTACTAACAGACACTCTCCTAGCAGACACTCTCCTAACAGACACTCTCCTAGCAGACACTCTCCTAGCAGACACTCTCCTAACAGACACTCTCCTAACAGACACTCTACTAGCAGACACTCTCCTAGCAGACACTCTCCTAGCAGACACTCTCCTAACAGACACTCTCCTAACAGACACTCTCCTAGCAGACACTCTCCTAGCAGACACTCTCCTAGCAGACACTCTCCTAACAGACACTCTCCAAGCAGACACTCTCCTAGCAGACACACTCCTAACAGACACTCTCCTAGCAGACACTCTCCTAACAGACACTCTCCTAACAGACACTCTCCTAGCAGACACTCTACTCTCCTAACAGACACTCTCCTAGCAGACAATCTCCTAACAGACACTCTCCTAACAGACACTCTCCTAGCAGACACTCTCCTAACAGACACTCTCCTAGCAGACACTCTACTCTCCTAGCAGACACTCTCCTAACAGACACTCTCCTAGCAGACACTCTACTCTCCTAGCAGACACTCTCCTAGCAGACACTCTACTCTCCTAGCAGACACT
Organism: Notolepis coatsorum; assembly: GCF_963971535.1. Lineage (NCBI taxonomy): Eukaryota > Metazoa > Chordata > Actinopteri > Aulopiformes > Paralepididae > Notolepis > Notolepis coatsorum. The sequence continues at coordinate 38,416 of NW_028170266.1, forward strand.
CTCCTAGCAGACACTCTCCTAGCAGACACTCTACTCTCCTAGCAGACACTCTCCTAGCAGACACTCTCCTAGCAGACACTCTCCTAACAGACACTCTCCTAGCAGACACTCTCCTAGCAGACACTCTCCTAACAGACACTCTCCTAGCAGACACTCTCCTAGCAGACACTCTCCTAACATACAATCTCCTAACAGACACTCTCCTAACATACACTCTCCTAGTAGACACTCTCCTAGCAGACACTCTCCTAGCAGACACTCTCCTAGCAGACACTCTACTCTCCTAGTAGACACTCTCCTAGCAGACACTCTACTCTCCTAGCAGACACTCTACTAGCAGACACTCTCCTAACAGACACTCTCCTAGCAGACACTCTCCTAGCAGACACTCTCCTAGCAGACACTCTCCTAGCAGACACTCTACTCTCCTAGTAGACACTCTCCTAGCAGACACTCTACTCTCCTAGTAGACACTCTACTAGCAGACACTCTACTCTCCTAGTAGACACTCTCCTAGCAGACACTCTACTCTCCTAGCAGACACTCTACTCTTCTAGCAGGACACTCTCCTAGCAGACACTCTCCTAGCAGACACTCTCCTAGCAGACACTCTACTCTCCTAGCAGACACTCTCCTAACAGACACTCTCCTAGCAGACACTCTCCTAGCAGACACTCTCCTAGCAGGACACTCTCCTAGCAGACACTCTCCTAGCAGACACTCTCCTAACAGACACTCTCCTAACAGACACTCTACTCTCCTAGCAGACACTCTACTCTCCTAGCAGGACACTCTCCTAGCAGACACTCTCCTAGCAGACAATCTACTCTCCTAGCAGGACACTCTCCTAGCAGACACTCTCCTAGCAGACACTCTCCTAGCAGACACTCTACTCTCCTAGCAGACACTCTCCTAGCAGACACTCTCCTACTCTCCTAACAGACACTCTCCTAACAGACACTCTCCTAACAGACACTCTCCTAACAGACACTCTCCTCTCCTAACAGACACTCTCCTACTAGACACTCTCCTAACAGACATTCTCCTAACAGACACTCTCCTAACAGACACTCTCCTAGCAGACACTCTCCTAGCAGACACTCTCCTAACAGACACTCTCCTAACAGACACTCTCCTAACGGACACTCTACTAACAGACACTCTCCTAGCAGACACTCTCCTAGCAGACACTCTCCTCTCCTAGCAGACACTCTCCTAGCAGACACTCTACTCTCCTAACAGACACTCTCCTAACAGACACTCTCCTAGCAGACACTCTACTCTCCTAACAGACACTCTCCTAGCAGACACTCTACTCTCCTAACAGACACTCTCCTAGCAGACACTCTACTCTCCTAGCAGACACTCTCCTAGCAGACACTCTCCTAACAGACACTCTACTAACAGACACTCTCCTAGCAGACACTCTCCTAACAGACACTCTCCTAGCAGACACTCTCCTAGCAGACACTCTCCTAACAGACACTCTCCTAACAGACACTCAACTAGCAGACACTCTCCTAGCAGACACTCTCCTAGCAGACACTCTCCTAACAGACACTCTCCTAACAGACACTCTCCTAGCAGACACTCTCCTAGCAGACACTCTCCTAGCAGACACTCTCCTAACAGACACTCTCCAAGCAGACACTCTCCTAGCAGACACACTCCTAACAGACACTCTCCTAGCAGACACTCTCCTAACAGACACTCTCCTAACAGACACTCTCCTAGCAGACACTCTACTCTCCTAACAGACACTCTCCTAGCAGACAATCTCCTAACAGACACTCTCCTAACAGACACTCTCCTAGCAGACACTCTCCTAACAGACACTCTCCTAGCAGACACTCTACTCTCCTAGCAGACACTCTCCTAGCAGACACTCTACTCTCCTAGCAGACACTCTCCTAGCAGACACTCTCCTAGCAGACACTCTACTCTCCTAGCAGACACTCTCCTAGCAGACACTCTCCTAGCAGACACTCTCCTAACAGACACTCTCCTAGCAGACACTCTCCTAGCAGACACTCTCCTAGCAGACACTCTCCTAGCAGACACTCTACTCTCCTAGCAGACACTCTCCTAGCAGACACTCTCCTAACAGACACTCTCCTAACAGACACTCTCCTAACAGACACTCTCCTAGCAGACACTCTCCTAACAGACACTCTCCTAGCAGACACTCTCCTAACAGACACTCTCCTAACAGACACTCTCCTAGCAGACACTCTCCTAACAGACACTCTCCTAACAGACACTCTCCTAGCAGACACTCTCCTAACAGACACTCTCCTAACAGACACTCTCCTAGCAGACACTCTCCTAGCAGACACTCTCCTAACAGACACTCTCCTAACAGACACTCTCCTAACAGACACTCTCCTAGCAGACACTCTCCTAGCAGACACTCTCCTAACAGACACTCTCCTAACAGACACTCTCCTAGCAGACACTCTCCTAGCAGACACTCTCCTAACATACAATCTCCTAACAGACACTCTCCTAACATACACTCTCCTAGTAGACACTCTCCTAGCAGACACTCTCCTAGCAGACACTCTCCTAGCAGACACTCTACTCTCCTAGTAGACACTCTCCTAGCAGACACTCTACTCTCCTAGCAGACACTCTACTAGCAGACACTCTCCTAACAGACACTCTCCTAGCAGACACTCTCCTAGCAGACACTCTCCTAGCAGACACTCTCCTAGCAGACACTCTACTCTCCTAGTAGACACTCTCCTAGCAGACACTCTACTCTCCTAGTAGACACTCTACTAGCAGACACTCTACTCTCCTAGTAGACACTCTCCTAGCAGACACTCTACTCTCCTAGCAGACACTCTACTCTTCTAGCAGGACACTCTCCTAGCAGACACTCTCCTAGCAGACACTCTCCTAGCAGACACTCTACTCTCCTAGCAGACACTCTCCTAACAGACACTCTCCTAGCAGACACTCTCCTAGCAGACACTCTCCTAGCAGGACACTCTCCTAGCAGACACTCTCCTAGCAGACACTCTCCTAACAGACACTCTCCTAACAGACACTCTACTCTCCTAGCAGACACTCTACTCTCCTAGCAGGACACTCTCCTAGCAGACACTCTCCTAGCAGACAATCTACTCTCCTAGCAGGACACTCTCCTAGCAGACACTCTCCTAGCAGACACTCTCCTAGCAGACACTCTACTCTCCTAGCAGACACTCTCCTAACAGACACTCTCCTAGCAGACACTCTACTCTCCTAGCAGACACTCTACTCTCCTAGCAGACACTCTCCTAGCAGACACTCTCCTAGCAGACACTCTCCTAGCAGACACTCTCCTAACAGACACTCTCCTAACAGACACTCTCCTAGCAGACACTCTCCTAGCAGACACTCTCCTAGCAGACACTCTACTCTCCTAGCAGACACTCTCCTAGCAGACACTCTCCTAGCAGACACTCCTAGCAGACACTCTCCTAGCAGACACTCTACTCCTAGCAGACACTCTACTCTCCTAGCAGACACTCTCCTAACAGACACTCTCCTAGCAGACACTCCTAGCAGACACTCTCCTAGCAGACACTCTCCTAGCAGACACTCTACTCTCCTAGCAGACACTCTCCTAGCAGACACTCTACTAGCAGGACACTCTCCTAGCAGACACTCTACTCTCCTAGCAGACACTCTCCTAGCAGACACTCTCCTAGCAGACACTCTCCTAGCAGACACTCCTAGCAGACACTCTACTAGCAGACACTACTAGCAGGACACTCCTAGCAGACACTCTACTCTCCTAGCAGGACACTCTCCTAGCAGACACACTCCTAGCAGACACTCTCCTAGCAGACACTCTCCTAGCAGACACTCTACTAGCAGACACTCTCCTAGCAGACACTCTCCTAGCAGACACTCTCCTAGCAGACAATCTCCTAGCAGACACTCTCCTAGCAGACACTCTCCTAGCAGACACTCTCCTAGCAGACACTCTCCTAGCAGACACTCTACTCTCCTAGCAGACACTCTACTAGCAGACACTCTCCTAGCAGACACTCTCCTAGCAGACACTCTCCTAGCAGACACTCTACTCTCCTAGCAGACACTCTCCTAGCAGACACTCTACTAGCAGGACACTCTCCTAGCAGACACTCTACTCTCCTAGCAGACACTCTCCTAGCAGACACTCTCCTAGCAGACACTCTCCTAGCAGACACTCTCCTAGCAGACACTCTCCTAGCAGACACTCTCCTAGCAGACACTCTCCTAGCAGACACTCCCCTAGCAGACACTCCTAGCAGACACTCGACTAGCAGACACTCTACTAGCAGGACACTCTCCTAGCAGACACTCTACTCTCCTAGCAGGACACTCTCCTAGCAGACACTCTCCTAGCAGACACTCTCCTAGCAGACACTCTACTAGCAGACACTCCTAGCAGACACTCTCCTAGCAGGCACTCCTAGCAGACACTCTACTAGCAGACACTCTCCTAGCAGACACTCTCCTAGCAGACACTCTCCTAGCAGACACTCTCCTCTCCTAGCAGACACTCTCCACTCTCCTAGCAGACACTCTCCTAACAGACACTCTCCTAGCAGACACTCTCCTAGCAGACACTCTCCTAGCAGATACTCTCCTCTCCTAGCAGACACTCTCCACTCTCCTAGCAGACACTCTCCTAGCAGACACTCTCCTAGCAGACACTCTCCTAGCAGACACTCTCCTATCAGACACTCTCCTAGCAGACACTCCTAGCAGACACTCTCCTAGCAGACACTCAACTAACAGACACTCTCCTAGCAGACACTCTCCTAACAGACACTCTCCTAGCAGACACTCTCCTAACAGACACTCTCCTAGCAGACACTCTCCTAGCAGACACTCTCCTAGCAGACACTCTCCTAACAGACACTCTCCTAACAGACACTCTACTCTCCTAGCAGACACTCTACTCTCCTAGCAGGACACTCTCCTAGCAGACACTCTCCTAGCAGACAATCTACTCTCCTAGCAGGACACTCTCCTAGCAGACACTCTCCTAGCAGACACTCTCCTAACAGACACTCTACTCTCCTAGCAGACACTCTCCTAACAGACACTCTCCTAGCAGACACTCTACTCTCCTAGCAGACACTCTCCTAGCAGACACTCTCCTAGCAGACACTCTCCTAACAGACACTCTCCTAACAGACACTCTCCTAGCAGACACTCTCCTAGCAGACACTCTACTCTCCTAGCAGACACTCTCCTAGCAGACACTCTCCTAGCAGACACTCTCCTAGCAGACACTCTACTCTCCTAGCAGACACTCTACTCTCCTAGCAGACACTCTCCTAACAGACACTCTCCTAGCAGACACTCCTAGCAGACACTCTCCTAGCAGACACTCTCCTAGCAGACACTCTCCTAGCAGACACTCTACTCTCCTAGCAGACACTCTCCTAGCAGACACTCTACTAGCAGGACACTCTCCTAGCAGACACTCTACTCTCCTAGCAGACACTCTCCTAGCAGACACTCTCCTAGCAGACACTCTCCTAGCAGACACTCTCCTAGCAGACACTCCTAGCAGACACTCTACTAGCAGACACTACTAGCAGGACACTCCTAGCAGACACTCTACTCTCCTAGCAGGACACTCTCCTAGCAGACACACTCCTAGCAGACACTCTCCTAGCAGACACTCTCCTAGCAGACACTCTACTAGCAGACACTCTCCTAGCAGACACTCTCCTAGCAGACACTCTCCTAGCAGACAATCTCCTAGCAGACACTCTCCTAGCAGACACTCTCCTAGCAGACACTCTCCTAGCAGACACTCTCCTAGCAGACACTCTACTCTCCTAGCAGACACTCTACTAGCAGACACTCTCCTAGCAGACACTCTCCTAGCAGACACTCTCCTAGCAGACACTCTACTCTCCTAGCAGACACTCTCCTAGCAGACACTCTACTAGCAGGACACTCTCCTAGCAGACACTCTACTCTCCTAGCAGACACTCTCCTAGCAGACACTCTCCTAGCAGACACTCTCCTAGCAGACACTCTCCTAGCAGACACTCCCCTAGCAGACACTCCTAGCAGACACTCGACTAGCAGACACTCTACTAGCAGGACACTCTCCTAGCAGACACTCTACTCTCCTAGCAGGACACTCTCCTAGCAGACACTCTCCTAGCAGACACTCTCCTAGCAGACACTCTACTAGCAGACACTCTCCTAGCAGACACTCTCCTAGCAGACACTCTCCTAGCAGACACTCTCCTAGCAGACACTCTACTCTCCTAGCAGACACTCTCCTAGCAGACACTCTCCTAGCAGACACTCTCCTAACAGACACTCTCCTAACAGACACTCTCCTAGCAGACACTCTACTCTCCTAGCAGACACTCTCCTAACAGGCACTCTCCTAGCAGACACTCTCCTAGCAGACACTCTACTAGCAGACACTCTCCTAGCAGACACTCTCCTAGCAGACACTCTCCTAACAGACACTCTCCTAGCAGACACTCTCCTAACAGACACTCTCCTAGCAGACACTCTCCTAGCAGGCACTCCTAGCAGACACTCTACTAGCAGACACTCTCCTAGCAGACACTCTCCTAGCAGACACTCTCCTAGCAGACACTCTCCTCTCCTAGCAGACACTCTCCACTCTCCTAGCAGACACTCTCCTAGCAGACACTCTCCTAGCAGACACTCTCCTAACAGACACTCTCCTAGCAGACACTCTCCTAGCAGACACTCTCCTAGCAGACACTCTCCTCTCCTAGCAGACACTCTCCACTCTCCTAGCAGACACTCTACTCTCCTAGCAGACACTCTCCTAGCAGACACTCTCCTAGCAGACACTCTACTAGCAGACACTCTCCTAGCAGACACTCTCCTAGCAGACACTCTCCTAGCAGACACTCTCCTAACAGACACTCTCCTAACAGACACTCTCCTCTCCTAGCAGACACTCTCCTAACAGACACTCTCCTAACAGACACTCTCCTCTCCTAACAGACACTCTCCTAACAGACACTCTCCTCTCCTAGCAGACACTCTCCTAGCAGACACTCTCCTAACAGACACTCTCCTAACAGACACTCTCCTAACAGACACTCTCCTAACAGACACTCTCCTCTCCTAACAGACACTCTCCTACTAGACACTCTCCTAACAGACATTCTCCTAACAGACACTCTCCTAACAGACACTCTCCTAGCAGACACTCTCCTAGCAGACACTCTCCTAACAGACACTCTCCTAACAGACACTCTCCTAACGGACACTCTACTAACAGACACTCTCCTAGCAGACACTCTCCTAGCAGACACTCTCCTCTCCTAGCAGACACTCTCCTAGCAGACACTCTACTCTCCTAACAGACACTCTCCTAACAGACACTCTCCTAGCAGACACTCTACTCTCCTAACAGACACTCTCCTAGCAGACACTCTACTCTCCTAACAGACACTCTCCTAGCAGACACTCTACTCTCCTAGCAGACACTCTCCTAGCAGACACTCTCCTAACAGACACTCTACTAACAGACACTCTCCTAGCAGACACTCTCCTAACAGACACTCTCCTAGCAGACACTCTCCTAGCAGACACTCTCCTAACAGACACTCTCCTAACAGACACTCTACTAGCAGACACTCTCCTAGCAGACACTCTCCTAGCAGACACTCTCCTAACAGACACTCTCCTAACAGACACTCTCCTAGCAGACACTCTCCTAGCAGACACTCTCCTAGCAGACACTCTCCTAACAGACACTCTCCAAGCAGACACTCTCCTAGCAGACACACTCCTAACAGACACTCTCCTAGCAGACACTCTCCTAACAGACACTCTCCTAACAGACACTCTCCTAGCAGACACTCTACTCTCCTAACAGACACTCTCCTAGCAGACAATCTCCTAACAGACACTCTCCTAACAGACACTCTCCTAGCAGACACTCTCCTAACAGACACTCTCCTAGCAGACACTCTACTCTCCTAGCAGACACTCTCCTAACAGACACTCTCCTAGCAGACACTCTACTCTCCTAGCAGACACTCTCCTAGCAGACACTCTACTCTCCTAGCAGACACTCTCCTAGCAGACACTCTCCTAGCAGACACTCTACTCTCCTAGCAGACACTCTCCTAGCAGACACTCTCCTAGCAGACACTCTCCTAACAGACACTCTCCTAGCAGACACTCTCCTAGCAGACACTCTCCTAACAGACACTCTCCTAGCAGACACTCTACTCTCCTAACAGACACTCTCCTAGCAGACACTCTACTCTCCTAACAGACACTCTCCTAGCAGACACTCTACTCTCCTAGCAGACACTCTCCTAGCAGACACTCTCCTAACAGACACTCTACTAACAGACACTCTCCTAGCAGACACTCTCCTAACAGACACTCTCCTAGCAGACACTCTCCTAGCAGACACTCTCCTAACAGACACTCTCCTAACAGACACTCTACTAGCAGACACTCTCCTAGCAGACACTCTCCTAGCAGACACTCTCCTAACAGACACTCTCCTAACAGACACTCTCCTAGCAGACACTCTCCTAGCAGACACTCTCCTAGCAGACACTCTCCTAACAGACACTCTCCAAGCAGACACTCTCCTAGCAGACACACTCCTAACAGACACTCTCCTAGCAGACACTCTCCTAACAGACACTCTCCTAACAGACACTCTCCTAGCAGACACTCTACTCTCCTAACAGACACTCTCCTAGCAGACAATCTCCTAACAGACACTCTCCTAACAGACACTCTCCTAGCAGACACTCTCCTAACAGACACTCTCCTAGCAGACACTCTACTCTCCTAGCAGACACTCTCCTAACAGACACTCTCCTAGCAGACACTCTACTCTCCTAGCAGACACTCTCCTAGCAGACACTCTACTCTCCTAGCAGACACTCTCCTAGCAGACACTCTCCTAGCAGACACTCTACTCTCCTAGCAGACACTCTCCTAGCAGACACTCTCCTAGCAGACACTCTCCTAACAGACACTCTCCTAGCAGACACTCTCCTAGCAGACACTCTCCTAACAGACACTCTCCTAGCAGACACTCTCCTAGCAGACACTCTCCTAACATACAATCTCCTAACAGACACTCTCCTAACATACACTCTCCTAGTAGACACTCTCCTAGCAGACACTCTCCTAGCAGACACTCTCCTAGCAGACACTCTACTCTCCTAGTAGACACTCTCCTAGCAGACACTCTACTCTCCTAGCAGACACTCTACTAGCAGACACTCTCCTAACAGACACTCTCCTAGCAGACACTCTCCTAGCAGACACTCTCCTAGCAGACACTCTCCTAGCAGACACTCTACTCTCCTAGTAGACACTCTCCTAGCAGACACTCTACTCTCCTAGTAGACACTCTACTAGCAGACACTCTACTCTCCTAGTAGACACTCTCCTAGCAGACACTCTACTCTCCTAGCAGACACTCTACTCTTCTAGCAGGACACTCTCCTAGCAGACACTCTCCTAGCAGACACTCTCCTAGCAGACACTCTACTCTCCTAGCAGACACTCTCCTAACAGACACTCTCCTAGCAGACACTCTCCTAGCAGACACTCTCCTAGCAGGACACTCTCCTAGCAGACACTCTCCTAGCAGACACTCTCCTAACAGACACTCTCCTAACAGACACTCTACTCTCCTAGCAGACACTCTACTCTCCTAGCAGGACACTCTCCTAGCAGACACTCTCCTAGCAGACAATCTACTCTCCTAGCAGGACACTCTCCTAGCAGACACTCTCCTAGCAGACACTCTCCTAGCAGACACTCTACTCTCCTAGCAGACACTCTCCTAGCAGACACTCTCCTACTCTCCTAACAGACACTCTCCTAACAGACACTCTCCTAACAGACACTCTCCTAACAGACACTCTCCTCTCCTAACAGACACTCTCCTACTAGACACTCTCCTAACAGACATTCTCCTAACAGACACTCTCCTAACAGACACTCTCCTAGCAGACACTCTCCTAGCAGACACTCTCCTAACAGACACTCTCCTAACAGACACTCTCCTAACGGACACTCTACTAACAGACACTCTCCTAGCAGACACTCTCCTAGCAGACACTCTCCTCTCCTAGCAGACACTCTCCTAGCAGACACTCTACTCTCCTAACAGACACTCTCCTAACAGACACTCTCCTAGCAGACACTCTACTCTCCTAACAGACACTCTCCTAGCAGACACTCTACTCTCCTAACAGACACTCTCCTAGCAGACACTCTACTCTCCTAGCAGACACTCTCCTAGCAGACACTCTCCTAACAGACACTCTACTAACAGACACTCTCCTAGCAGACACTCTCCTAACAGACACTCTCCTAGCAGACACTCTCCTAGCAGACACTCTCCTAACAGACACTCTCCTAACAGACACTCAACTAGCAGACACTCTCCTAGCAGACACTCTCCTAGCAGACACTCTCCTAACAGACACTCTCCTAACAGACACTCTCCTAGCAGACACTCTCCTAGCAGACACTCTCCTAGCAGACACTCTCCTAACAGACACTCTCCAAGCAGACACTCTCCTAGCAGACACACTCCTAACAGACACTCTCCTAGCAGACACTCTCCTAACAGACACTCTCCTAACAGACACTCTCCTAGCAGACACTCTACTCTCCTAACAGACACTCTCCTAGCAGACAATCTCCTAACAGACACTCTCCTAACAGACACTCTCCTAGCAGACACTCTCCTAACAGACACTCTCCTAGCAGACACTCTACTCTCCTAGCAGACACTCTCCTAGCAGACACTCTACTCTCCTAGCAGACACTCTCCTAGCAGACACTCTCCTAGCAGACACTCTACTCTCCTAGCAGACACTCTCCTAGCAGACACTCTCCTAGCAGACACTCTCCTAACAGACACTCTCCTAGCAGACACTCTCCTAGCAGACACTCTCCTAGCAGACACTCTCCTAGCAGACACTCTACTCTCCTAGCAGACACTCTCCTAGCAGACACTCTCCTAACAGACACTCTCCTAACAGACACTCTCCTAACAGACACTCTCCTAGCAGACACTCTCCTAACAGACACTCTCCTAGCAGACACTCTCCTAACAGACACTCTCCTAACAGACACTCTCCTAGCAGACACTCTCCTAACAGACACTCTCCTAACAGACACTCTCCTAGCAGACACTCTCCTAACAGACACTCTCCTAACAGACACTCTCCTAGCAGACACTCTCCTAGCAGACACTCTCCTAACAGACACTCTCCTAACAGACACTCTCCTAACAGACACTCTCCTAGCAGACACTCTCCTAGCAGACACTCTCCTAACAGACACTCTCCTAACAGACACTCTCCTAGCAGACACTCTCCTAGCAGACACTCTCCTAACATACAATCTCCTAACAGACACTCTCCTAACATACACTCTCCTAGTAGACACTCTCCTAGCAGACACTCTCCTAGCAGACACTCTCCTAGCAGACACTCTACTCTCCTAGTAGACACTCTCCTAGCAGACACTCTACTCTCCTAGCAGACACTCTACTAGCAGACACTCTCCTAACAGACACTCTCCTAGCAGACACTCTCCTAGCAGACACTCTCCTAGCAGACACTCTCCTAGCAGACACTCTACTCTCCTAGTAGACACTCTCCTAGCAGACACTCTACTCTCCTAGTAGACACTCTACTAGCAGACACTCTACTCTCCTAGTAGACACTCTCCTAGCAGACACTCTACTCTCCTAGCAGACACTCTACTCTTCTAGCAGGACACTCTCCTAGCAGACACTCTCCTAGCAGACACTCTCCTAGCAGACACTCTACTCTCCTAGCAGACACTCTCCTAACAGACACTCTCCTAGCAGACACTCTCCTAGCAGACACTCTCCTAGCAGGACACTCTCCTAGCAGACACTCTCCTAGCAGACACTCTCCTAACAGACACTCTCCTAACAGACACTCTACTCTCCTAGCAGACACTCTACTCTCCTAGCAGGACACTCTCCTAGCAGACACTCTCCTAGCAGACAATCTACTCTCCTAGCAGGACACTCTCCTAGCAGACACTCTCCTAGCAGACACTCTCCTAGCAGACACTCTACTCTCCTAGCAGACACTCTCCTAACAGACACTCTCCTAGCAGACACTCTACTCTCCTAGCAGACACTCTACTCTCCTAGCAGACACTCTCCTAGCAGACACTCTCCTAGCAGACACTCTCCTAGCAGACACTCTCCTAACAGACACTCTCCTAACAGACACTCTCCTAGCAGACACTCTCCTAGCAGACACTCTCCTAGCAGACACTCTACTCTCCTAGCAGACACTCTCCTAGCAGACACTCTCCTAGCAGACACTCCTAGCAGACACTCTCCTAGCAGACACTCTACTCCTAGCAGACACTCTACTCTCCTAGCAGACACTCTCCTAACAGACACTCTCCTAGCAGACACTCCTAGCAGACACTCTCCTAGCAGACACTCTCCTAGCAGACACTCTACTCTCCTAGCAGACACTCTCCTAGCAGACACTCTACTAGCAGGACACTCTCCTAGCAGACACTCTACTCTCCTAGCAGACACTCTCCTAGCAGACACTCTCCTAGCAGACACTCTCCTAGCAGACACTCCTAGCAGACACTCTACTAGCAGACACTACTAGCAGGACACTCCTAGCAGACACTCTACTCTCCTAGCAGGACACTCTCCTAGCAGACACACTCCTAGCAGACACTCTCCTAGCAGACACTCTCCTAGCAGACACTCTACTAGCAGACACTCTCCTAGCAGACACTCTCCTAGCAGACACTCTCCTAGCAGACAATCTCCTAGCAGACACTCTCCTAGCAGACACTCTCCTAGCAGACACTCTCCTAGCAGACACTCTCCTAGCAGACACTCTACTCTCCTAGCAGACACTCTACTAGCAGACACTCTCCTAGCAGACACTCTCCTAGCAGACACTCTCCTAGCAGACACTCTACTCTCCTAGCAGACACTCTCCTAGCAGACACTCTACTAGCAGGACACTCTCCTAGCAGACACTCTACTCTCCTAGCAGACACTCTCCTAGCAGACACTCTCCTAGCAGACACTCTCCTAGCAGACACTCTCCTAGCAGACACTCTCCTAGCAGACACTCTCCTAGCAGACACTCTCCTAGCAGACACTCCCCTAGCAGACACTCCTAGCAGACACTCGACTAGCAGACACTCTACTAGCAGGACACTCTCCTAGCAGACACTCTACTCTCCTAGCAGGACACTCTCCTAGCAGACACTCTCCTAGCAGACACTCTCCTAGCAGACACTCTACTAGCAGACACTCTCCTAGCAGACACTCTCCTAGCAGACACTCTCCTAGCAGACACTCTCCTAGCAGACACTCTACTCTCCTAGCAGACACTCTCCTAGCAGACACTCTCCTAGCAGACACTCTCCTAACAGACACTCTCCTAACAGACACTCTCCTAGCAGACACTCTACTCTCCTAGCAGACACTCTCCTAACAGACACTCTCCTAGCAGACACTCTCCTAGCAGACACTCTACTAGCAGACACTCTCCTAGCAGACACTCTCCTAGCAGACACTCTCCTAACAGACACTCTCCTAGCAGACACTCTCCTAACAGACACTCTCCTAGCAGACACTCTCCTAGCAGGCACTCCTAGCAGACACTCTACTAGCAGACACTCTCCTAGCAGACACTCTCCTAGCAGACACTCTCCTAGCAGACACTCTCCTCTCCTAGCAGACACTCTCCACTCTCCTAGCAGACACTCTCCTAGCAGACACTCTCCTAACAGACACTCTCCTAGCAGACACTCTCCTAGCAGACACTCTCCTAGCAGACACTCTCCTCTCCTAGCAGACACTCTCCACTCTCCTAGCAGACACTCTCCTAGCAGACACTCTCCTATCAGACACTCTCCTAGCAGACACTCTCCTAGCAGACACTCTCCTATCAGACACTCTCCTAGCAGACACTCCTAGCAGACACTCTCCTAGCAGACACTCAACTAACAGACACTCTCCTAGCAGACACTCTCCTAACAGACACTCTCCTAGCAGACACTCTCCTAACAGACACTCTCCTAGCAGACACTCTCCTAGCAGACACTCTCCTAGCAGACACTCTCCTAACAGACACTCTCCTAGCAGACACTCTCCTAGCAGACACTCCTAGCAGACACTCTCCTAGCAGACTCTCCTAACAGACACTCTCCTAGCAGACACTCTCCTAGCAGACACTCTACTCTCCTAGCAGACACTCTCCTAGCAGACACTCTCCTAGCAGACACTCTCCTAGCAGACACTCTACTAGCAGACACTCTCCTAGCAGACACTCTCCTAGCAGACACTCTCCTAGCAGACAATCTCCTAGCAGACACTCTCCTAGCAGACACTCTCCTAGCAGACACTCTCCTAGCAGACACTCTATTCTCCTAGCAGACACTCTCCTAACAGACACTCTCCTAGCAGACACTCTCCTAGCAGACACTCTACTAGCAGACACTCTCCTAGCAGACACTCTCCTAGCAGACACTCTCCTAACAGACACTCTCCTAGCAGACACTCTCCTAACAGACACTCCTAGCAGACACTCTCCTAGCAGGCACTCCTAGCAGACACTCTACTAGCAGACACTCTCCTAGCAGACACTCTCCTAGCAGACACTCTCCTAGCAGACACTCTCCTAACAGACACTCTCCTAACAGACACTCTCCTAACGGACACTCTACTAACAGACACTCTCCTAGCAGACACTCTCCTAGCAGACACTCTCCTCTCCTAGCAGACACTCTCCTAGCAGACACTCTACTCTCCTAACAGACACTCTCCTAACAGACACTCTCCTAGCAGACACTCTACTCTCCTAACAGACACTCTCCTAGCAGACACTCTACTCTCCTAACAGACACTCTCCTAGCAGACACTCTACTCTCCTAGCAGACACTCTCCTAGCAGACACTCTCCTAACAGACACTCTACTAACAGACACTCTCCTAGCAGACACTCTCCTAACAGACACTCTCCTAGCAGACACTCTCCTAGCAGACACTCTCCTAACAGACACTCTCCTAACAGACACTCTACTAGCAGACACTCTCCTAGCAGACACTCTCCTAGCAGACACTCTCCTAACAGACACTCTCCTAACAGACACTCTCCTAGCAGACACTCTCCTAGCAGACACTCTCCTAGCAGACACTCTCCTAACAGACACTCTCCAAGCAGACACTCTCCTAGCAGACACACTCCTAACAGACACTCTCCTAGCAGACACTCTCCTAACAGACACTCTCCTAACAGACACTCTCCTAGCAGACACTCTACTCTCCTAACAGACACTCTCCTAGCAGACAATCTCCTAACAGACACTCTCCTAACAGACACTCTCCTAGCAGACACTCTCCTAACAGACACTCTCCTAGCAGACACTCTACTCTCCTAGCAGACACTCTCCTAGCAGACACTCTACTCTCCTAGCAGACACTCTCCTAGCAGACACTCTCCTAGCAGACACTCTACTCTCCTAGCAGACACTCTCCTAGCAGACACTCTCCTAGCAGACACTCTCCTAACAGACACTCTCCTAGCAGACACTCTCCTAGCAGACACTCTCCTAGCAGACACTCTCCTAGCAGACACTCTACTCTCCTAGCAGACACTCTCCTAGCAGACACTCTCCTAACAGACACTCTCCTAACAGACACTCTCCTAACAGACACTCTCCTAGCAGACACTCTCCTAACAGACACTCTCCTAGCAGACACTCTCCTAACAGACACTCTCCTAACAGACACTCTCCTAGCAGACACTCTCCTAACAGACACTCTCCTAACAGACACTCTCCTAGCAGACACTCTCCTAACAGACACTCTCCTAACAGACACTCTCCTAGCAGACACTCTCCTAGCAGACACTCTCCTAACAGACACTCTCCTAACAGACACTCTCCTAACAGACACTCTCCTAGCAGACACTCTCCTAGCAGACACTCTCCTAACAGACACTCTCCTAACAGACACTCTCCTAGCAGACACTCTCCTAGCAGACACTCTCCTAACATACAATCTCCTAACAGACACTCTCCTAACATACACTCTCCTAGTAGACACTCTCCTAGCAGACACTCTCCTAGCAGACACTCTCCTAGCAGACACTCTACTCTCCTAGTAGACACTCTCCTAGCAGACACTCTACTCTCCTAGCAGACACTCTACTAGCAGACACTCTCCTAACAGACACTCTCCTAGCAGACACTCTCCTAGCAGACACTCTCCTAGCAGACACTCTCCTAGCAGACACTCTACTCTCCTAGTAGACACTCTCCTAGCAGACACTCTACTCTCCTAGTAGACACTCTACTAGCAGACACTCTACTCTCCTAGTAGACACTCTCCTAGCAGACACTCTACTCTCCTAGCAGACACTCTACTCTTCTAGCAGGACACTCTCCTAGCAGACACTCTCCTAGCAGACACTCTCCTAGCAGACACTCTACTCTCCTAGCAGACACTCTCCTAACAGACACTCTCCTAGCAGACACTCTCCTAGCAGACACTCTCCTAGCAGGACACTCTCCTAGCAGACACTCTCCTAGCAGACACTCTCCTAACAGACACTCTCCTAACAGACACTCTAC
Organism: Notolepis coatsorum; assembly: GCF_963971535.1. NCBI lineage: Eukaryota > Metazoa > Chordata > Actinopteri > Aulopiformes > Paralepididae > Notolepis > Notolepis coatsorum. The sequence goes on from NW_028170266.1 coordinate 55,068, forward strand.
TCTCCTAGCAGACACTCTACTCTCCTAGCAGGACACTCTCCTAGCAGACACTCTCCTAGCAGACAATCTACTCTCCTAGCAGGACACTCTCCTAGCAGACACTCTCCTAGCAGACACTCTCCTAGCAGACACTCTACTCTCCTAGCAGACACTCTCCTAGCAGACACTCTCCTACTCTCCTAACAGACACTCTCCTAACAGACACTCTCCTAACAGACACTCTCCTAACAGACACTCTCCTCTCCTAACAGACACTCTCCTACTAGACACTCTCCTAACAGACATTCTCCTAACAGACACTCTCCTAACAGACACTCTCCTAGCAGACACTCTCCTAGCAGACACTCTCCTAACAGACACTCTCCTAACAGACACTCTCCTAACGGACACTCTACTAACAGACACTCTCCTAGCAGACACTCTCCTAGCAGACACTCTCCTCTCCTAGCAGACACTCTCCTAGCAGACACTCTACTCTCCTAACAGACACTCTCCTAACAGACACTCTCCTAGCAGACACTCTACTCTCCTAACAGACACTCTCCTAGCAGACACTCTACTCTCCTAACAGACACTCTCCTAGCAGACACTCTACTCTCCTAGCAGACACTCTCCTAGCAGACACTCTCCTAACAGACACTCTACTAACAGACACTCTCCTAGCAGACACTCTCCTAACAGACACTCTCCTAGCAGACACTCTCCTAGCAGACACTCTCCTAACAGACACTCTCCTAACAGACACTCAACTAGCAGACACTCTCCTAGCAGACACTCTCCTAGCAGACACTCTCCTAACAGACACTCTCCTAACAGACACTCTCCTAGCAGACACTCTCCTAGCAGACACTCTCCTAGCAGACACTCTCCTAACAGACACTCTCCAAGCAGACACTCTCCTAGCAGACACACTCCTAACAGACACTCTCCTAGCAGACACTCTCCTAACAGACACTCTCCTAACAGACACTCTCCTAGCAGACACTCTACTCTCCTAACAGACACTCTCCTAGCAGACAATCTCCTAACAGACACTCTCCTAACAGACACTCTCCTAGCAGACACTCTCCTAACAGACACTCTCCTAGCAGACACTCTACTCTCCTAGCAGACACTCTCCTAGCAGACACTCTACTCTCCTAGCAGACACTCTCCTAGCAGACACTCTCCTAGCAGACACTCTACTCTCCTAGCAGACACTCTCCTAGCAGACACTCTCCTAGCAGACACTCTCCTAACAGACACTCTCCTAGCAGACACTCTCCTAGCAGACACTCTCCTAGCAGACACTCTCCTAGCAGACACTCTACTCTCCTAGCAGACACTCTCCTAGCAGACACTCTCCTAACAGACACTCTCCTAACAGACACTCTCCTAACAGACACTCTCCTAGCAGACACTCTCCTAACAGACACTCTCCTAGCAGACACTCTCCTAACAGACACTCTCCTAACAGACACTCTCCTAGCAGACACTCTCCTAACAGACACTCTCCTAACAGACACTCTCCTAGCAGACACTCTCCTAACAGACACTCTCCTAACAGACACTCTCCTAGCAGACACTCTCCTAGCAGACACTCTCCTAACAGACACTCTCCTAACAGACACTCTCCTAACAGACACTCTCCTAGCAGACACTCTCCTAGCAGACACTCTCCTAACAGACACTCTCCTAACAGACACTCTCCTAGCAGACACTCTCCTAGCAGACACTCTCCTAACATACAATCTCCTAACAGACACTCTCCTAACATACACTCTCCTAGTAGACACTCTCCTAGCAGACACTCTCCTAGCAGACACTCTCCTAGCAGACACTCTACTCTCCTAGTAGACACTCTCCTAGCAGACACTCTACTCTCCTAGCAGACACTCTACTAGCAGACACTCTCCTAACAGACACTCTCCTAGCAGACACTCTCCTAGCAGACACTCTCCTAGCAGACACTCTCCTAGCAGACACTCTACTCTCCTAGTAGACACTCTCCTAGCAGACACTCTACTCTCCTAGTAGACACTCTACTAGCAGACACTCTACTCTCCTAGTAGACACTCTCCTAGCAGACACTCTACTCTCCTAGCAGACACTCTACTCTTCTAGCAGGACACTCTCCTAGCAGACACTCTCCTAGCAGACACTCTCCTAGCAGACACTCTACTCTCCTAGCAGACACTCTCCTAACAGACACTCTCCTAGCAGACACTCTCCTAGCAGACACTCTCCTAGCAGGACACTCTCCTAGCAGACACTCTCCTAGCAGACACTCTCCTAACAGACACTCTCCTAACAGACACTCTACTCTCCTAGCAGACACTCTACTCTCCTAGCAGGACACTCTCCTAGCAGACACTCTCCTAGCAGACAATCTACTCTCCTAGCAGGACACTCTCCTAGCAGACACTCTCCTAGCAGACACTCTCCTAGCAGACACTCTACTCTCCTAGCAGACACTCTCCTAACAGACACTCTCCTAGCAGACACTCTACTCTCCTAGCAGACACTCTACTCTCCTAGCAGACACTCTCCTAGCAGACACTCTCCTAGCAGACACTCTCCTAGCAGACACTCTCCTAACAGACACTCTCCTAACAGACACTCTCCTAGCAGACACTCTCCTAGCAGACACTCTCCTAGCAGACACTCTACTCTCCTAGCAGACACTCTCCTAGCAGACACTCTCCTAGCAGACACTCCTAGCAGACACTCTCCTAGCAGACACTCTACTCCTAGCAGACACTCTACTCTCCTAGCAGACACTCTCCTAACAGACACTCTCCTAGCAGACACTCCTAGCAGACACTCTCCTAGCAGACACTCTCCTAGCAGACACTCTACTCTCCTAGCAGACACTCTCCTAACAGACACTCTACTAGCAGGACACTCTCCTAGCAGACACTCTACTCTCCTAGCAGACACTCTCCTAGCAGACACTCTCCTAGCAGACACTCTCCTAGCAGACACTCCTAGCAGACACTCTACTAGCAGACACTACTAGCAGGACACTCCTAGCAGACACTCTACTCTCCTAGCAGGACACTCTCCTAGCAGACACACTCCTAGCAGACACTCTCCTAGCAGACACTCTCCTAGCAGACACTCTACTAGCAGACACTCTCCTAGCAGACACTCTCCTAGCAGACACTCTCCTAGCAGACAATCTCCTAGCAGACACTCTCCTAGCAGACACTCTCCTAGCAGACACTCTCCTAGCAGACACTCTCCTAGCAGACACTCTACTCTCCTAGCAGACACTCTACTAGCAGACACTCTCCTAGCAGACACTCTCCTAGCAGACACTCTCCTAGCAGACACTCTACTCTCCTAGCAGACACTCTCCTAGCAGACACTCTACTAGCAGGACACTCTCCTAGCAGACACTCTACTCTCCTAGCAGACACTCTCCTAGCAGACACTCTCCTAGCAGACACTCTCCTAGCAGACACTCTCCTAGCAGACACTCTCCTAGCAGACACTCTCCTAGCAGACACTCTCCTAGCAGACACTCCCCTAGCAGACACTCCTAGCAGACACTCGACTAGCAGACACTCTACTAGCAGGACACTCTCCTAGCAGACACTCTACTCTCCTAGCAGGACACTCTCCTAGCAGACACTCTCCTAGCAGACACTCTCCTAGCAGACACTCTACTAGCAGACACTCTCCTAGCAGACACTCTCCTAGCAGACACTCTCCTAGCAGACACTCTCCTAGCAGACACTCTACTCTCCTAGCAGACACTCTCCTAGCAGACACTCTCCTAGCAGACACTCTCCTAACAGACACTCTCCTAACAGACACTCTCCTAGCAGACACTCTACTCTCCTAGCAGACACTCTCCTAACAGACACTCTCCTAGCAGACACTCTCCTAGCAGACACTCTACTAGCAGACACTCTCCTAGCAGACACTCTCCTAGCAGACACTCTCCTAACAGACACTCTCCTAGCAGACACTCTCCTAACACACTCTCCTAGCAGACACTCTCCTAGCAGGCACTCCTAGCAGACACTCTACTAGCAGACACTCTCCTAGCAGACACTCTCCTAGCAGACACTCTCCTAGCAGACACTCTCCTCTCCTAGCAGACACTCTCCACTCTCCTAGCAGACACTCTCCTAGCAGACACTCTCCTAACAGACACTCTCCTAGCAGACACTCTCCTAGCAGACACTCTCCTAGCAGACACTCTCCTCTCCTAGCAGACACTCTCCAATCTCCTAGCAGACACTCTCCTAGCAGACACTCTCCTATCAGACACTCTCCTAGCAGACACTCTCCTAGCAGACACTCTCCTATCAGACACTCTCCTAGCAGACACTCCTAGCAGACACTCTCCTAGCAGACACTCAACTAACAGACACTCTCCTAGCAGACACTCTCCTAACAGACACTCTCCTAGCAGACACTCTCCTAACAGACACTCTCCTAGCAGACACTCTCCTAGCAGACACTCTCCTAGCAGACACTCTCCTAACAGACACTCTCCTAGCAGACACTCTCCTAGCAGACACTCCTAGCAGACACTCTCCTAGCAGACTCTCCTAACAGACACTCTCCTAGCAGACACTCTCCTAGCAGACACTCTACTCTCCTAGCAGACACTCTCCTAGCAGACACTCTCCTAGCAGACACTCTCCTAGCAGACACTCTACTAGCAGACACTCTCCTAGCAGACACTCTCCTAGCAGACACTCTCCTAGCAGACAATCTCCTAGCAGACACTCTCCTAGCAGACACTCTCCTAGCAGACACTCTCCTAGCAGACACTCTATTCTCCTAGCAGACACTCTCCTAACAGACACTCTCCTAGCAGACACTCTCCTAGCAGACACTCTACTAGCAGACACTCTCCTAGCAGACACTCTCCTAGCAGACACTCTCCTAACAGACACTCTCCTAGCAGACACTCTCCTAACAGACACTCCTAGCAGACACTCTCCTAGCAGGCACTCCTAGCAGACACTCTACTAGCAGACACTCTCCTAGCAGACACTCTCCTAGCAGACACTCTCCTAGCAGACACTCTCCTCTCCTAGCAGACACTCTCCACTCTCCTAGCAGACACTCTCCTAACAGACACTCTCCTAGCAGACACTCTCCTAGCAGACACTCTCCTAGCAGACACTCTCCTCTCCTAGCAGACACTCTACTAGCAGACACTCTCCTAGCAGACACTCTCCTAGCAGACACTCTCCTAACAGACACTCTCCTAGCAGACACTCTCCTAACAGACACTCCTAGCAGACACTCTCCTAGCAGACACTCTCCTAGCAGACACTCTCCTATCAGACACTCTCCTAGCAGACACTCCTAGCAGACACTCTCCTAGCAGACACTCAACTAACAGACACTCTCCTAGCAGACACTCTCCTAACAGACACTCTCCTAGCAGACACTCTCCTAACAGACACTCTCCTAGCAGACACTCTCCTAGCAGACACTCTCCTAGCAGACACTCTCCTAACAGACACTCTCCTAGCAGACACTCTCCTAGCAGACACTCCTAGCAGACACTCTCCTAGCAGACTCTCCTAACAGACACTCTCCTAGCAGACACTCTCCTAGCAGACACTCTACTCTCCTAGCAGACACTCTCCTAGCAGACACTCTCCTAGCAGACACACTCCTAGCAGACACTCTCCTAACAGACACTCTCCTAGCAGACACTCTCCTAGCAGACACTCTCCTAGCAGACACTCTCCTAACAGACACTCTACTAACAGACACTCTCCTAGCAGACACTCTCCTAGCAGACACTCTCCTAGCAGACACTCTCCTAACAGACACTCTCCTAGCAGGACACTCTCCTAGCAGACACTCTCCTAGCAGACACTCTCCTAGCAGACACTCTCCTAACAGACACTCTCCTAGCAGACACTCTACTCTCCTAGCAGGACACTCTCCTAGCAGGACACTCTACTAGCAGGACACTCCTAACAGACACTCTCCTAGCAGACACTCTACTCTCCTAGCAGGACACTCTCCTAGCAGGACACTCTCCTAGCAGACACACTCCTAGCAGACACTCTACTAGCAGACACTCTCCTAGCAGACACTCTCCTAACAAACACTCTCCTCTCCTAGCAGACACTCCACTCTCCTAGCAGACACTCTCCTAGCAGACACTCTCCTAGCAGACACTCTCCTAGCAGACACTCTCCTAGCAGACACTCTCCTCTCCTAGCAGACACTCTCCACTCTCCTAGCAGACACTCTCCTAGCAGACACTCTCCTATCAGACACTCTCCTAGCAGACACTCTCCTAGCAGACACTCTCCTATCAGACACTCTCCTAGCAGACACTCTCCTAGCAGACACTCTCCTAGCAGACACTCAACTAACAGACACTCTCCTAGCAGACACTCTCCTAACAGACACTCTCCTAGCAGACACTCTCCTAACAGACACTCTCCTAGCAGACACTCTCCTAGCAGACACTCTCCTAGCAGACACTCTCCTAACAGACACTCTCCTAGCAGACACTCTCCTAGCAGACACTCCTAGCAGACACTCTCCTAGCAGACACTCTCCTAGCAGACACTCCTAGCAGACACTCTCCTAACAGACACTCTCCTAACAGACACTCTCCTAGCAGACACTCTCCTAGCAGACACTCTACTCTCCTAGCAGACACTCTCTTAGCAGACACTCTCCTAGCAGACACTCTCCTAGCAGACACTCTCCTAGCAGACACTCTCCTAACAGACACTCTCCTAGCAGGACACTCTCCTAGCAGACACTCTCCTAGCAGACACTCTCCTAACAGACACTCTCCTAGCAGGACACTCTCCTAGCAGACACTCTCCTAACAGACACTCTCCTAGCAGACACTCTCCTAACAGACACTCTCCTAGCAGACACTCTCCTAGCAGACACTCTCCTAACAGACACTCTCCTAGCAGACACTCTACTCTCCTAGCAGGACACTCTCCTAGCAGGACACTCTCCTAGCAGACACTCTCCTAGCAGACACTCTCCTAGCAGACACTCTCCTAACAGACACTCTCCTAGCAGACACTCTAATCTCCTAGCAGGACACTCTCCTAGCAGGACACTCTCCTAGCAGACACACTCCTAGCATACACTCTACTAGCAGACACTCTCCTAGCAGACACTCTCCTAGCAGACACTCTCCTAACAGACACTCTCCTAGCAGACACTCTCCTAACAGACACTCTCCTAACAGACACTCTCCTAGCAGACACTCTCCTAACAGACACTCTCCTAACAGACACTCTCCTAGCAGACACTCTACTCTCCTAGCAGACACTCTCCTAGCAGACACTCTACTAGCAGACACTCTCCTAGCAGACACTCTCCTAGCAGACACTCTCCTAGCAGACACTCTCCTAGCAGACACTCTCCTAACAGACACTCCTCTCCTAGCAGACACTCTCCTAACAGACACTCTCCTAACAGACACTCTCCTCTCCTAACAGACACTCTCCTAACAGACACTCTCCTCTCCTAGCAGACACTCTCCTAGCAGACACTCTCCTAACAGACACTCTCCTAGCAGACACTCTCCTAACAGACACTCTCCTAACAGACACTCTCCTAACAGACACTCTCCTAACAGACACTCTCCTCTCCTAACAGACACTCTCCTAGCAGACACTCTCCTAACAGACATTCTCCTAACAGACACTCTCCTAACAGACACTCTCCTAGCAGACACTCTCCTAGCAGACACTCTCCTAACAGACACTCTCCTAACAGACACTCCTAACAGACACTCTCCTAACAGACACTCTACTAACAGACACTCTCCTAGCAGACACTCTCCTAGCAGACACTCTCCTCTCCTAGCAGACACTCTCCTAGCAGACACTCTACTCTCCTAACAGACACTCTCCTAACAGGCACTCTCCTAGCAGACACTCTACTCTCCTAACAGACACTCTCCTAGCAGACACTCTACTCTCCTAACAGACACTCTCCTAGCAGACACTCTACTCTCCTAGCAGACACTCTCCTAGCAGACACTCTCCTAACAGACACTCTACTAACAGACACTCTCCTAGCAGACACTCTCCTAACAGACACTCTCCTAGCAGACACTCTCCTAGCAGACACTCCTAGCAGACACTCTCCTAACAGACACTCTCCTAACAGACACTCTACTAGCAGACACTCTCCTAGCAGACACTCTCCTAGCAGACACTCTCCTAACAGACACTCTCCTAACAGACACTCTCCTAGCAGACACTCTCCTAGCAGACACTCTCCTAACAGACACTCTCCAAGCAGACACTCTCCTAGCAGACACACTCCTAACAGACACTCTCCTAACAGACACTCTCCTAACAGACACTCTCCTATCAGACACTCTACTCTCCTAACAGACACTCTCCTAGCAGACACTCTCCTAACAGACACTCTCGTAGCAGACACTCTCCTAACAGACACTCTCCTAGCAGACACTCTACTCTCCTAACAGACACTCTCCTAGCAGACACTCTCCTAGCAGACACTCTCCTAACAGACACTCTCCTAACAGACACTCCTAGCAGACACTCTACTCTCCTAGCAGACACTCTCCTAGCAGACACTCTACTAGCAGACACTCTCCTAGCAGACACTCTCCTAGCAGACACTCTCCTAGCAGACACTCTCCTAACAGACACTCTCCTAACAGACACTCTCCTCTCCTAGCAGACACTCTCCTAACAGACACTCTCCTAACAGACACTCTCCTCTCCTAACAGACACTCTCCTAACAGACACTCTCCTCTCCTAGCAGACACTCTCCTAGCAGACACTCTCCTAACAGACACTCTCCTAGCAGACACTCTCCTAACAGACACTCTCCTAACAGACACTCTCCTAACAGACACTCTCCTAACAGACACTCTCCTCTCCTAACAGACACTCTCCTAGCAGACACTCTCCTAACAGACATTCTCCTAACAGACACTCTCCTAACAGACACTCTCCTAGCAGACACTCTCCTAGCAGACACTCTCCTAACAGACACTCTCCTAACAGACACTCCTAACAGACACTATCCTAACAGACACTCTACTAACAGACACTCTCCTAGCAGACACTCTCCTAGCAGACACTCTCCTCTCCTAGCAGACACTCTCCTAGCAGACACTCTACTCTCCTAACAGACACTCTCCTAACAGGCACTCTCCTAGCAGACACTCTACTCTCCTAACAGACACTCTCCTAGCAGACACTCTACTCTCCTAACAGACACTCTCCTAGCAGACACTCTACTCTCCTAGCAGACACTCTCCTAGCAGACACTCTCCTAACAGACACTCTACTAACAGACACTCTCCTAGCAGACACTCTCCTAACAGACACTCTCCTAGCAGACACTCTCCTAGCAGACACTCCTAGCAGACACTCTCCTAACAGACACTCTCCTAACAGACACTCTACTAGCAGACACTCTCCTAGCAGACACTCTCCTAGCAGACACTCTCCTAACAGACACTCTCCTAGCAGACACTCTCCTAGCAGACACTCTCCTAACAGACACTCTCCAAGCAGACACTCTCCTAGCAGACACACTCCTAACAGACACTCTCCTAACAGACACTCTCCTAACAGACACTATCCTAGCAGACACTCTACTCTCCTAACAGACACTCTCCTAGCAGACACTCTCCTAACAGACACTCTCCTAGCAGACACTCTCCTAACAGACACTCTCCTAGCAGACACTCTACTCTCCTAACAGACACTCTCCTAGCAGACACTCTCCTAGCAGACACTCTCCTAGCAGACACTCTACTCTCCTAGCAGACACTCTCCTAGCAGACACTCTCCTAGCAGACACTCTACTCTCCTAACAGACACTCTCCTAGCAGACACTCTCCTAGCAGACACTCTCCTAGCAGACACTCTCCTAGCAGACACTCTCCTAGCAGACACTCTACTCTCCTAGCAGACACTCTCCTAGCAGACACTCTCCTAACAGACACTCTCCTAACAGACACTCTCCTAACAGACACTCTCCTAGCAGACACTCTCCTAACAGACACTCTCCTAGCAGACACTCTCCTAGCAGACACTCTCCTAACAGACACTCTCCTAACAGACACTCTCCTAGCAGACACTCTCCTAGCAGACACTCTCCTAACAGACACTCTCCTAACAGACACTCTCCCAACAGACACTCTCCTAGCAGACACTCTCCTAGCAGACACTCTCCTAACAGACACTCTCCTAACAGACACTCTCCTAGCAGACACTCTCCTAACAGACACTCTCCTAGCAGACACTCTCCTAACAGACACTCTCCTAGCAGACACTCTCCTAGCAGACACTCTCCTAACAGACACTCTCCCAACAGACACTCTCCCAGCAGACACTCTCCTAACAGACACTCTCCTAACAGACACTCTCCTAACAGACACTCTCCTAGCAGACACTCTCCTAACAGACACTCTCCTAGCAGACACTCTCCTAGCAGACACTCTCCTAGCAGACACTCTCCTAACAGACACTCTCCTAACAGACACTCTCCCAACAGACACTCTCCTAGCAGACACTCTCCTAGCAGACACTCTCCTAACAGACACTCTCCTAACAGACACTCTCCTAGCAGACACTCTCCTAGCAGACACTCTCCTAGCAGACACTCTCCTAGCAGACACTCTACTCTCCTAGCAGACACTCTCCTAGCAGACACTCTCCTAACAGACACTCTCCTAACAGACACTCTCCTAACAGACACTCTCCTAACAGACACTCTCCTAGCAGACACTCTCCTAACAGACACTCTCCTAGCAGACACTCTCCTAGCAGACACTCTCCTAACAGACACTCTCCTAACAGACACTCTCCTAGCAGACACTCTCCTAGCAGACACTCTCCTAACAGACACTCTCCTAACAGACACTCTCCCAACAGACACTCTCCTAGCAGACACTCTCCTAGCAGACACTCTCCTAACAGACACTCTCCTAACAGACACTCTCCTAGCAGACACTCTCCTAACAGACACTCTCCTAACAGACACTCTCCTAGCAGACACTCTCCTAACAGACACTCTCCTAGCAGACACTCTCCTAGCAGACACTCTCCTAACAGACACTCTCCCAACAGACACTCTCCCAGCAGACACTCTCCTAACTGACACTCTCCTAACAGACACTCTCCTAACAGACACTCTCCTAGCAGACACTCTCCTAACAGACACTCTCCTAGCAGACACTCTCCTAGCAGACACTCTCCTAGCAGACACTCTCCTAACAGACACTCTCCTAACAGACACTCTCCCAACAGACACTCTCCCAGCAGACACTCTCCTAGCAGACACTCTCCTAACAGACACTCTCCTAACAGACACTCTCCTAACAGACACTCTCCTAGCAGACACTCTCCTAACAGACACTCTCCTAACAGACACTCTCCTAGCAGACACTCTCCTAGCAGACACTCTCCTAACAGACACTCTCCTAACAGACACTCTCCCAACAGACACTCTCCCAGCAGACACTCTCCTAGCAGACACTCTCCTAACAGACACTCTCCTAACAGACACTCTCCTAGCAGACACTCTCCTAACAGACACTCTCCTAACAGACACTCTCCTAGCAGACACTCTCCTAGCAGACACTCTCCTAGCAGACACTCTCCTAACAGACAATCTCCTAACAGACACTCTCCTAACAGACACTCTCCTAGCAGACACTCTCCTAGCAGACACTCTACTAGCAGACACTCTCCTAGCAGACACTCTCCTAGCAGACACTCTACTCTCCTAACAGACACTCTCCTAACAGACACTCTCCTAGCAGACACTCTCCTAGCAGACACTCTACTAGCAGACACTCTCCTAGCAGACACTCTCCTAGCAGACACTCTACTCTCCTAACAGACACTCTCCTAACAGACACTCTCCTAGCAGACACTCTCCTAGCAGACACTCTCCTAGCAGACACTCTACTCTCCTAACAGACACTCTCCTAGCAGACACTCTACTCTCCTAACAGACACTCTCCTAACAGACACTCTCCTAGCAGACACTCTCCTAACAGACACTCTCCTAACAGACACTCTCCTAGCAGACACTCTCCTAGCAGACACTCTCCTAGCAGACACTCTCCTAGCAGACACTCTCCTAACAGACACTCTCCTAGCAGACACTCTCCTAGCAGACACTCTACTAGCAGACACTCTCCTAGCAGACACTCTCCTAGCAGACACTCTACTCTCCTAACAGACACTCTCCTAACAGACACTCTCCTAGCAGACACTCTCCTAGCAGACACTCTACTCTCCTAACAGACACTCTCCTAGCAGACACTCTCCTAGCAGACACTCTCCTAGCAGACACTCTCCTAGCAGACACTCTCCTAACAGACACTCTCCTAACAGACACTCTCCTAGCAGACACTCTCCTAACAGACACTCTCCTAGCAGACACTCTACTAGCAGACACTCTCCTAGCAGACACTCTCCTAGCAGACACTCTCCTAGCAGACACTCTCCTAGCAGACACTCTCCTAACAGACACTCTCCTAGCAGACACTCTCCTAGCAGACACTCTCCTAACAGACACTCTCCTAGCAGACACTCTCCTAACAGACACTCTCCTAGCAGACACTCTACTAGCAGACACTCTCCTAGCAGACACTCTCCTAACAGACACTCTCCTAGCAGACAATCTCCTAACACACTCTCCTAGCAGACACTCTCCTAGCAGACACTCTCCTAGCAGACACTCTCCTAACAGACACTCTCCTAACAGACACTCTCCTAGCAGACACTCTCCTAGCAGACACTCTCCTAACAGACACTCTCCTAACAGACACTCTCCTAACAGACACTCTCCTAGCAGACACTCTCCTAACAGACACTCTCCTAACAGACACTCTCCTAGCAGACACTCTCCTAACAGACACTCTACTCTGCGCTATTGTTTGACACAACTGCTTTACAGCGTACGCCAGAATGTATATCACTTTTATGCTCCTTGTGGTGTTTCCATGGCAGGCCATAAATGCTGTGGTGTAATGTATGGTGTGGTGTCAGAGCCGGTCTCTGCTGTGGTGTAATGTATGGTGTGGTGTCAGAGCCGGTCCCTGGTGTGGGCCCCCCCGGGCGGAGCATCTGCCTGGGCCGGTCAGACAGATGGCCAGACAGGCTAACCTCTTTTACCGGCCCTGGGGCCACACTGGAGTGTCTCCAAATCGTCCTCCTGGCGGGCGCACATGCACACACACGTACACACACACACACACACATACACACACAGAGGAAAATAGAACACAATCATGCTACGTGTGCACACACACACAGACATACACACACAGAGGAAAATAGAACACAATCATGCTACACGTGCACACACACACACAAACATTTTCTAGAAAAGTAGAGCACCTACTGCAGTGACTTTTCACCTTGATGTCAGGCCTCATGCAGTGACTTTTCACCTTGATGTCAGGCCTCATGCAGTGACTTTTCACCTTGATGTCAGGCCTCATGCAGTGACTTTTCACCTTGATGTCAGGCCTCATGCAGTGACTTTTCACCTTGATGTCAGGCCTCATGCAATGACTTTTCAATTGCAAATGCTTCAAGGACAGAACTCACCCCAGTCCTTAACCAGCTCTACGTTTGGTGATGACAACAGGGCGGCTGTTTCTTTTGTAAATCCCTGGTGGTCGTTGGTACAAACAGCACCCAGTGGTTTGGAATTGGAGACTACTGTATATGTTTCTCTCTCTATAAAAAGAAAAAAAGGGGGGATGTTCATCCTCATCATAAAACCTTTATATGAACAGGCAGGTTAATTAAGAACAAGTTCTTATTTTCAATAATGGCCTATTTGGGGGTAAAAAGCCCCCTAGGGGAAAAGGAATGGGGGATCAAATAAAATGAATAAAAATATAACACAAAGGAACATTATTAAAAAGGCAGGACATACATACAGAGCAACAACTGAACTGAACAACAACAACTGACGGCAGCATGGTGTTAGCACACGGAGAAGCAGCTACATGAGTGCTCTAGGGAGTTTGTTAAAGTTTCCTTAAACAATCTAATTGAAATAAATGTTTCCATATTTAAGGTTTTTTGTAGTGTGTTCCAGCTATCAGCTGCTGCATACTGAAAGGAGGAACGGCCTTGTGAGGAGTTGGCATGGGGCGCGTTTACCAGGATATGTGTGGCTGACCGGGTGTGGTAATTCGGGCTGGACGAGGGTGGACTACCACCCTTTTTCTCTCTCACCTCCTCCCCCCTTCAACCCTCTCCAGCTCTCCCCAACTCACCTAAACCATCCCCCCTCCTCCCTCCTTCACTCCTCCAACCCAATCTTTCATATCTCTCACCTGGCCACAACCCCCTTTGCCCTAGTATAATGGTCTACGTTTAACATGATTTGGGAGCTCTCTGGGGGATACTAGGCCAGGTGAATGGCCACAGTACAAGGAAAGGTCAGTTTACAAAAACGTGCACCCTTTGACCCCTTGATTTTAATATTTTAATATTTGACGAAAGTGTACTTTTTATACCGACCAAATCTATTTATTTATTTATTTATTTATCTATTGGACTGACAGATCAACAATGTAGGGATCCCATTCTGGCAGTGTCATGTATTTTTTGCTTTGAAGTGTCATGTATGTCTCTTGTCCCTGTTTTGTCCTGTTCTGTCTTGAATGTATAGGAATGCAGCTGTTTGTGATATCATGCCTTAAATTGCCCCTTGCGGGACTAATAACGTTTTTTTAATTGAATTGAATTGAATATCCTCCGGGAGTCATCCAGCATAACTCCTGATTTACTTGTATTCCGATACTCTGTTTGAGTTAAATAAACCTGTGTTAACTAAGTCTATATATTGACTTGTGAATTTTTTTTGAAAGAAGGTATCATTGGACATTACTTTAAGAACACGTTCTCTACTAAGTCACTGGCCAACATTTACTTTGTCTAGAGTTTAGTTTAGCTTATTATGATTCCTAATTAGCTCCAGCTTTGCACACACACACACACACACACACACACACACACACACACACACACACACACACACACACACACACACACACACACACACACACACGTTCCAACAGTCAATTGTAAACATGACACTGGGAGCTATCCATGGTGCTGAAAGTGTCCCCATACATTTTAATTTCCACCAGCAGGTGGCATGATTTGGCTGCAATTCTGCCAGGAACATTTAGCATTGACAGAGATGCAGTGGTATATGATGGTATTGACATTTTTATGCAACATTTTCACATCATTCACTATCTAGTCTAATTTGAATCTGTATTAGTTTACTCAGCAATAAGGCGGCCAGCAGATGTGACCATTCTCAAAGCTCTATCAATATGACAATATCATTAACTGTCATATCAGCATGTAGCCTATTTGAGATTTTAATGACCTTTATACAGTCTACGGTTAAATCGTTATTATGGTGGATTATGTTTGCGCTCAATGATTTATTTGGCAAAACAATTATGGACATTGGAAGAGAAAGTTTATTGAAGCGGATGTTTCTATCCCATTTCTTTATGATCATTCGAGCCTTACTCAAATGTGGAAATACCAGCATTGCTCTTATAAAAGCACATGTTCTTATCTGTGAGGAATTGACTTTACCCATTTTACCCACTTTAGACACTTTAACACACTTTATATGTATTGGTAAAGAGAGTTGCACTACAGTTCATACCTCATTGCACCTTACCCTAAGACCTAAGTTGTACCTCATCCCATTTCTGCATTGTACTGTATTGTATATATGTATATTGAACACTTTTGTTTACACTTTGTTTACGTACTTGACTTTCTATTTTATACTTTATCTATTTTTATCTAGCACACTCTCAGGAGCATAACAGAAAAAAGCATTTCATATAAAAGTATTCTGTATTTTTGTATGACAACTAATAAAGAAACTTGAAACTTGAACTTGAAACAGAGGTTCAAAGATAACTTCACATTTATTGGCTATTCGTTTCTTTATATCACTTCATCCATCGGGCTGCTCCTGTTTCCAACTCTGTGTTGACAATAATGACACCCTGGTGTGACATCATCAACTACGGCAACTTAGGACGCTCAAACCTCAAAAACAAACCTATTACATCACGATCTCACGCTCTCTCTCTCTCTCTACGTTGTCAAACATGTACACTAAAGTTAAGTTATGTTGGACTTTTATTGTGTTTGATTTGTTTGAGGGAAAGAAACCTCCTGTCCTGCTGTAGTTTTTATTTTCACTTTGTGCCGCTTGATTTGATTGTATTTCATGAAAAAAGTTTTTTTTACCGGGCGAAATATATCTATATCTACCCATATTATTTAAAACACTGGCTAGATTGGTTATAGTGTATTCCTACTTGTCTTACTGTATATAGCCTAATAATACTGTAGTGTACATCAGTGGTCACCAACCTTTTTAAGCCCAAGATAATTTTTTTTTTTTTGGTGAAGGCAAGATCTACCTATTGAAGCGTTGAAAGAAAAAGACAGCCAAGATTGTACTTTAAACTAAATTACTTTTATTTGCCTGTATTCTAATTACATGCAATGCTTTGGTCCAACATTAAAACGTCAAAGTAGAACTATTATGTACTTTCTCAGTCAGTGCTAAGTGCAGTCATCTTATGCAGCATCACTTTTCACATCAAAACAAAAGTAGAACTGTAATGTGGACTTTCTCATATTATTAACATTGACAAACATATTTACAATTAGCATTTTATAAAGTAGAACTGTAATGTGTACTTTCTCAGTCAGTGCTAAGTGCAGTCAGTGCTAAGTGCAGCATCAGTTTTCACATCAGAACAAAAGTAGAACTGTAATGTGGACTTTCTCATATTATTAACATTGACAAACATATTTACAATTAGCATTTTATAAAGTAGAACTGTAATGTGTACTTTCTCAGTCAGTGCTAAGTGCAGCATCACTTTTCACATCAAAACAAAAGTAGAACTGTAATGTTTACTTTCTCAGTCAGTGCTAAGT
>NW_028170265.1:0-12500 GCF_963971535.1 Notolepis coatsorum
CTTCTTACTTGTAACTATATCTAATATGCAGGAGAATACATATTTGAAAGTGAGCCTTATTGCATTATATTCCATTATTCCATTATATCTTCCTTTACATACATACCCCCCCTGTGAAACCAAACATACACCCTATAGCACCCACAGATCACGCTGTGCCACACACACACACACACACACAGACACACACACACACACACACACACACACACACACACACACACACACACACACACACACAGACACACACACACACCACACACACACACACACACACACACACACACACACACACACACACACACACAGACACACACACACACACACACACACACACACACACACACACACACACACACACACACACACACACACACACACACACACACACACACACACACACACACACACACACACACACACACACACACACACACACACACACACACACACACACACACACACACACAGAGACACACATACATACACACACACACAGACACACACACACACACCTACACACACACACACCTCTACCTGTGAACACAGCAGGGGGGCGCGTTGCCGGTGAGGAGTGATGCGACAGCGAGGTGATAACGAGAGGGGGGGGGGGGGGGGGGGGTCGCGGAGCAGTATTTAGCAGGGGACGCGGCACGAGCGCGACGCCACTAATGAAGGCCCCCCCGCTGCTCCGCGGGACCCAGAGAGACAGATGGTGGAGCTGACGGTGTGTCGTGTCTGTTTCACACGTCCGTCCGTCCGTCTGCCGGTGACCCTGTGTGTGACACACTCTCACATAGACATACGTGGGGATGCACACACACACACACACACAGATACACACACATGCACGCACGCACACACACAGACACATACACACACAGACACACATGGAGACACACACAGACACACACATACACACAGACACACACAGACACATACACACACACGCACACACATGGAGTCACACACAGACACACACATACACACAGACACACACAGACACACACACAGACACACACAGACACATAAACACACACGCACACACATGGAGTCACACACAGACACACACATACACACAGACACACACAGACACACACACACACACACACACACACACACACACACACACACACACACACACACACACACACACACACACACACACACACACACACACACACACACACAGACACACGTCATTAGGGGCCAGCCGTAATCAGCGGAGCCTCTATGAGCTGATGGCAGATGTAACCCCTCAGTCAGACGGCAGTGTGATCACTGGCCAGACGCCGCCAGTTCATCATCCAGACGCCTGAGGAGTGACGGCCCCTTGAGCCCCGGGTCGTGACCCTTGTGGATCACCTGGGCTTTTAATCCTGATGTAACTCCACCTCCTGTCTCTTCTTTCAGTTCTCTCTCTCTCTCTCTCTCTCTCTTCTCTCTCTCTCTCTCTCTCTCTCTCTCTCTCTCTCTCTCTCTCTCTCTCTCTCTCTCTCTCTCTCTCTCCTCTCTCTCTCTCTCCCATCTCTCTCTCTCTCTCTCTCTCTCCTCTCTCTCTCTCTCTCTCTCTCTCTCTCTCTCTCTCTCTCTCTCTCTCTCTCTCTCTCTCTCTCTCTCTCTCTCTCCTCTATATATATATATATATTAATTGAGCTCATATTTTAATTGGAACAACTTTCTGATTTGATGATTTAGTCAAAAAACATGTCCTCAGCGCCGCGTCATTCTTCCTCTTGAGCCGTGGCTCCGCCTCCCGCCGCCACCAGGCCGCATGGCTCACAGTACGCCTCCGTCGACACATGTTGTCAGCGGCTTCAGCCCCGGCCAAAGAAAAAAAACACCAAGCGGGTGGAGAGCGGGTCTAATCTGATTGGCCATGCTGCTGAACGCCTTTATCTCCCGCCATTGGGGGGGGGGGTTCCTCATGTCTGTTTCTGAATGTCTTCTAATCAGGGTCTTGTTAACAAGCACCCCCACTAAGCCGCGCTCGCACCAGCCTCTTTGTTGATAACGCCGTCGTTTAACACGACTATAAACACCAGCGCTTCCGTCCAAAAATTCCCTTTTTTTCTTCCAACTGCAGTCTCCTCGACACACTCAGTCACATCGATTATGAATAGAGTTGTCGTTGACAAAAAGAGCGGCGTGTCATCATGGCTTCAACACTGCGCTTTTGGATACAATGCGAACAAGCCTGTTAGCCGGGGTCCTGCCTGAGCGGCTGATGGAGGCGTCCGGAGGAATAGCCGGGATTATTGTGTC
Source organism: Notolepis coatsorum (assembly GCF_963971535.1). NCBI lineage: Eukaryota > Metazoa > Chordata > Actinopteri > Aulopiformes > Paralepididae > Notolepis > Notolepis coatsorum. Next base: position 2,266 of record NW_028170265.1, read on the forward strand.
GCAGACGACGGCGCTTTGATATGAGACCGGGCTGTCTAAAGCTCCGTCAACGCTTCCCCATTGCAGCTTTAATTATCATCTCACTTTGATGATATACGTCGTTGTTTATTTATTTTTTAAACACTTACTCACTGTTTCATGTGAAGTCAGCGTTTTTTTCTATCGTACCAAAGCTTCCGGAAAGTGTCCTCCTTGCGAAAGTCAAGACAACCTGCGAGGGAAGTCCAGCTTGGCCTTCGCCTCGAACGTAGCGAGTCTTTCTCCCGTTTGAAGCGAGCTTCGTAGGAACTCGAGTTCATCTGAATTCATTTCTTAAGAAGCGTCTGTTCGGAGACACCGGCAGGGGACTGGCGTGTCGCGTCACACACTGTTGTGTCCTAGACGTCAGCCGCTACTTCCTGTGACCTTCCTCCGTGCAGAGCTTCCTCTTCCAACCTAGAGACTAGACCCTCTCCACGCTTTCCCTACATGTGTCACTAACAGGCGTCATGAACGCAGGCCGCGCACTCAGTCAGTCACTCACTCACTCAGTCAGTCAGTCAGTCATTCACTCAGTCAGTCACTCAGTCAGTCACTCAGTCAGTCAGTCACTCACTCAGTCACGCAGTCACTCAGTCACTCAGTCAGTCATTCACTCAGTCAGTCACTCAGTCAGTCACTCACTCAGTCAGTCACTCACTCAGTCACTCAGTCACTCAGTCACTCAGTCACTCACTCATTCAGTCACTCAGTCAGTCACTCAGTCACTCAGTCAGTCACTCACTCAGTCACTCAGTCACTCAGTCACTCAGTCACTCAGTCACTCACTCAGTCATTCAGTCATTCAGTCACTCAGTCACTCACTCATTCAGTCACTCAGTCAGTCACTCAGTCACTCATTCACTCACTCAGTCACTCATTCAGTCACTCAGTCACTCACTCAGTCACTCAGTCACTCAGTCATTCAGTCACTCAGTCACTCAGTCACTCAGTCACTCAGTCACTCAGTCTTCAGCACTCACCTCACCTCTCACTCACTCACTCACTCCAGCACTCGTTCATTTAGCTTTGTATGATGGAGAGGCGTAACAAACAAACACTGGTTTTTTTTAAGGACCTTATTGGTAAACTACCACCTTATACAACATCATTATTGGTAAACTGCCTCCTTATACTACATTATTATTGGTAAACTACCTCTTTATACTACATCATTATGGTAAGCTACCTCCTTATACTACATCATTATTGGTAAACTACCTTTTTATACTACATTATTATTGATAAACTACCTCTTTATACTACATCATTATTGGTAAGCTGCCTCCTTATACTACATCATTATTGGTAAGCTACCTCCTTATACTACATCATTATTGGTAAACTACCTCTTTATACTACATCATTATTGGTAAGCTACCTCCTTATACTACATCATTATTGGTAAACTACCTCTTTATACTACATTATTATTGGTAAGCTACCTCCTTATACAACATCATTATTGATAAACTGCCTCCTTATACTACATCATTATTGGTAAGCTACCTCCTTATACTACATCATTATTGGTAAGCTACCTCTTTATACTACATCATAATTGGTAAGCTACCTTCTTTATACTACATCATTATTGGTAATCTACCTCCTTATACTACATCATTATTGGTAATCTACCTCCTTATACTACATTATTGGTAAGCTACCTCCTTATATTACATCATTATTGATAAACGACCTCCTTATACTACATCATTATTGGTAAGCTACCTCCTTATACTACATCATTATTGGTAAGCTACCTCTTTATACTACATCATAATTGGTAAGCTACCTCCTTATACTAAATCATTATTGATGAACTACCTCCTTATACTACATCATTATTGGTAATCTACCTCCTTATACTACATCATTATTGGTAAGCTACCTCCTTATACTACATCATTATTGGTACGCTACCTCCTTATACTACTAATTATTGGTAAGCTACCTCCTTATACTACATCATTATTGGTAAGCTACCTCCTTATACTACATCGTTATTGGTAAGCTACCTCCTTATACTACATAATTATTGGTAAGCTACCTCCTTATACTACATCTTTATTGGTAAGCTACCTCCTATACTACATCATTATTGGTAAGCTACCTCCTTATACTACATCATTATTGGTAAACTACCTCCTTATACTACATCGTTATTGGTAAGCTACCTCCTTATACTACATAATTATTGGTAAGCTACCTCCTTATACTACATCATTATTGGTAAGCTACCTCCTTATACTACATCATTATTGGTAAAGCTACCTCCTTATACTACATCATTATTGGTAAACTACCTCCTTATACTACATCGTTATTGGTAAGCTACCTCCTTATACTACATAATTATTGGTAAGCTACCTCCTTATACTACATCATTATTGGTAAAGCTACCTCCTTATACTACATCATTATTGGTAATCTACCTCCTTATACTACATCATTATTGGTAAGCTACCTCCTTGTACTACATCATTATTGGTAAAGCTACCTCTTATACTACATTATTGGTAAACTACCTCCTTATACTACATCGTTATTGGTAAGCTACCTCCTTATACTACATAATTATTGGTAAGCTACCTCCTTATACTACATCATTATTGGTAAAGCTACCTCCTTATACTACATCATTATTGGTAAGCTACCTCATTATACTACATCATTATTGGTAAGCTACCTCCTTATATTACATCATTATTGGTAAGCTACCTCCTTATACTACATCATTATTGGTAAGCTACCTCCTTATACTACATAATTATTGGTAAGCTACCTCCTTATACTACATCATTATTGGTAAGCTACCTCCTTATACTACATCATTATTGGTAAGCTACTCCTTATACTACATCATTATTGGTAAGCTACCTCCTTATACTACATCATTATTGGTAAGCTACCTCCTTATACTACATCATTATTGGTAAGCTACCTCCTTATACTACATCATTATTGGTAAGCTACCTCCTTATACTACATCATTATTGGTAAGCTACCTCCTTATACTACATCATTATTGGTAAGCTACCTCCTTATACTACATCATTATTGGTAAGCTACCTCCTTATACTACATCATTATTGGTAAACTACCTCTTTATACTACATCATTATTGGTAAGCTACCTCCTTATACTACATCATTATTGGTAAACTACCTCCTTATACTACATTATTATTGGTAAGCTACCTCCTTATACAACATCATTATTGATAAACTGCCTCCTTATACTACATCATTATTGATTGGTAATCTACCTCCTTATACTACATCATTATTGGTAAGCTACCTCCTTATACTACATCATTATTGGTAAGCTACCTCCTTATACTACATAATTATTGGTAAGCTACCTCCTTATACTACATCATTATTGGTAAGCTACCTCCTTATACTACATCGTTATTGGTAAGCTACCCCCTTATACTACATAATTATTGGTAAGCTACCTCCTTATACTACATCATTATTGGTAAAGCTACCTCTTTATACTACATCATTATTGGTAAACTACCTCCTTATACTACATCGTTATTGGTAAGCTACCTCCTTATACTACATAATTATTGGTAAGCTACCTCCTTATACTACATCATTATTGGTAAAGCTACCTCCTTATACTACATCATTATTGGTAAGCAACCTCCTTATACTACATCATTATTGGTAAGCTACCTCCTTATATTACATCATTATTGGTAAGCTACCTCCTTATACTACATCATTATTGGTAAGCTACCTCCTTATACTACATCATTATTGGTAAACTACCTCCTTATACTACATCGTTATTGGTAAGCTACCTCCTTATACTACATAATTATTGGTAAGCTACCTCCTTATACTACATCATTATTGGTAAGCTACCTCCTTATACTACATCATTATTGGTAAAGCTACCTCCTTATACTACATCATTATTGGTAAACTACCTCCTTATACTACATACTTATTGGTAAGCTACCTCCTTATACTACATCATTATTGGTAAGCTACCTCATTATACTACATCATTATTGGTAAGCTACCTCCTTATATTACATCATTATTGGTAAGCTACCTCCTTATACTACATCATTATTGGTAAGCTACCTCCTTATACTACATAATTATTGGTAAGCTACCTCCTTATACTACATCATTATTGGTAAGCTACCTCCTTATACTACATCGTTATTGGTAAGCTACCTCCTTATACTACATAATTATTGGTAAGCTACCTCCTTATACTACATCATTATTGGTAAGCTACCTCCTTATACTACATCGTTATTGGTAAGCTACCCCCTTATACTACATAATTATTGGTAAGCTACCTCCTTATACTACATCATTATTGGTAAAGCTACCTCTTTATACTACATCATTATTGGTAAACTACCTCCTTATACTACATCGTTATTGGTAAGCTACCTCCTTATACTACATAATTATTGGTAAGCTACCTCCTTATACTACATCATTATTGGTAAAGCTACCTCCTTATACTACATCATTATTGGTAAGCAACCTCCTTATACTACATCATTATTGGTAAGCTACCTCCTTATATTACATCATTATTGGTAAGCTACCTCCTTATACTACATCATTATTGGTAAGCTACCTCCTTATACTTATACATTCTTACTTCCTGCTTCAGCAAAGCAAGCTGCTTTTACTATCGCTCCGCTCCGCTGCTTTTGCCTATCGCTATTATAATGATTTCTTACAGCCCTTTCAACTTTAATTACTCTGTACGTTAACTCCCAATTCCTATGGTACTTCTCCAGAACTGTGAATCTTCTTATCTATTCAGATTTTTTACCACAGTCGAAAGGAGTAGCAAGATTCTCCGTGGGAGGAATAGCGAGCCGTCTTATCAGCTACACACTGACAAGGACTATGTCGGAAGGCAAGGATATTTATGAAAGACGAGGAAGGTTTTCCTTGTTATTTTGAGTTTTAACGAGACGGAAGACGACAGTGTGAGTAATAGCACAGCTCCAGGGCAACGGAACTGCCCCGTGCCACCATCACCACCACCACCATCACCACCACCACCACCATCATCATCATCATCACCACCACCACCACCACCAGCTAAGTACCTAGCTTAGCTTCAGCTTAGCCTAACCTGAAAAGAAATAAAGGAAGATGCCGGGACTCGGCTCTCCCACAGAATGTACTAATTGCTTGGAGATGAGAAAGAGGATTGTAGAGCTGGAGGCTCGGGTTTCTACCCTGTACCAAATACAGCAGGATGAGCAACTCATTGACTCTCTTTATGAAGCTACTACAAATATAGCCAACAATACCATGATTGAGAACTGGCCTTTGCTAGTAACTACAGAACAGCACCACCCAAAAGACGGTCCTTGGCACAACCAAGGAGCTAGACCAAAGCAGTGGATCACCGACAAGGATAAAAGGAGAAATAAACGATCCAGGACCTCACCCCCGGTACCGCCAGGAAATAGTTTCAACCTACTCTCGGAAACACGCATATCAACACCCAAGGCAAAGAGACATAGAAGCGTAGCTAACAACGCTAACGAAGAAAACAGCGAGCGTAACGGAGCTCACGCTAACGACGCTAATAGCAAGAATACCGGAGCTCACGCTAACACTAGCGAAGCAAACAGCTGGCATGCCGGAGCTCACGCTAATGCTAACGAAGCACACGCTAACGACGAGACGACGAGGAAAACAGAGCCACTAGCGACACGGCTGGCAAACACGACCCAGACCGAGCGAACGGCTAACAGCGAAGAGACTATCATGCGCCGAGAACGTCGCGGTAGCCAACGCCGAAGGTACGGGACCAGCGTTAACATGAAGACTAACGAGGCTCCACCAAGGCCACAGGACTGTGGAAAGAACCAGCAGACTAGGCCTAGCCCAAAAACAAACGGCCCCAAAACTGTTGGAAAGAAAAATGCTAACCTCACACAGAAAATAGACTGCATACTGATTGGAGATTCCATAACAAGGTATGTGGAGATGGCAAACACAGAAAATATCTGTCTAGACAATACAACTGTGAAAGAGCTAGCCGAAAAACTTCCAACACTAATCAGACAAGGAATAACAAAAATTGTCATTCACTCTGGATCGTTTGACATCCTGCGAAAGAAGACTGGCACAGAGACTTTGAAAGACGATTTCACACGTTTAATGAACACACTAGACAAACATCAGTCTGTGTACACAAACACTGATGTGTCCATCAGTGGACCAATTGCATGCTTTCGCAGAGGACAGGAAGCATTCAGTCGACTCCTAAATTTTAATTCATGGTTAGGGGCTGCATGTCTCGTACACGGCCTGAAATTCATTGACAACTTCAATGTTTTCTGGAATAACCCAGAACGTTTTCAAAGAAATGGCTTTTTCCCAAATCGCTTAGGTTCAAAGCTCCTATCAGCAAACATGCGTCATGCCTTGATGGCCTCCAAGAATATTAAGCTCACACCAGCACGAGAGATAGTCATGAAGGACACAATCTCACCACGAAGTACAGCACAAGACGTCCCATCCCCGTCCCCCCCCCCCATATCACACAAGGCCATCTCGTCTGATCAAATGTCCCCGAAAGCACAGTGCAGTCAGTACGGTACAGTATAGCACAATTACCATGCCATCTCTAAAAACATACAAGTAATCATAACTAGCCAATGGCATGGTGAAAAATATACGCCACCAATGCGTTTACCTGCTATTAACCTCAGGGCCATCACGGTCAAACCAAAGCAGACCTCCTCTAAAGAAGTCCAACAAATAAAATTAGCTTTCCTAAATGTCAGATCACTGAATAATAAAACATTCTTAGTAAATGATCTGATTAAAGAAAATAACTTAGATTGCATCTGCCTAGTAGAGACATGGCTAAATAATGACACAGCTACATCAATAATGATAGAAGCTTGTCCACCAGACTATAACTTTTTTCAAATACCCAGAAAAAATAAAAGGGGCGGAGGAGTTGCAGCAATCTTCTCCTCAAAACTCTTGTTTAGAATCACAGAACTAGGCGAGTTCATGTCAATGGAATATCTTGCCATTGAACTAAAAACAGAATCAACTATTATTGTCACAATATACCGCCCGCCTAGACACTCACCAATATTTATACAGGAGCTCTCTGAACTGATCTCACTATGTGTTACCGGATATGATAAGGTGATCCTAAATGGAGACCTGAACATCCATTTTAATAAGAAAACAGACTCCAAAACTATGGAACTAAAAAATCTACTGGATAGCTTTGACCTAATACAGCATATAACAAATGCAACTCACCGGCTTGGGAATACACTAGACTTAGTTATAACAACAACTGGGCTAAGCATAACAAATATCTCAATAACTGAATTACCTCTCTCCGACCATCACTGTATATTTTTTGATACTCAAATAACCCTTACTAAAACAAAAAAAGAAATCATAGTTAAAAAGAGGCTCCTAAACGACAAAGCTGAATCAAAGTTCATTGATCTTATCAGACTACATGAACCACACAATCATGACAGCTCTCTAAATGAAATGGTAGAAAATCTCAATGATGCAATGTCATCTATATTAAATTCTGTCGCCCCATTAAAAACGAAAAAGAAGAAAACTAGAGCCTCGCCCTGGTTAAACTATAATACGGTCAACAAAGAAAAAAGGAAATGTCGTGCAGCGGAGCGAAAATGGAGAAAAACAAAAACCACCATATGCTGTGATATATACAAAGATGCTTTAACTGCTTATAATAAAACCATCCGCTTAGCAAGGAAAGATTACTTCTCTAAAATCATTACAGAAAATGCTGGAAACTCCAGAATCCTCTTTTCCACTATTAATGTACTACTCAACACTGCCCCTACACCTCCTCAGTCATCAACGGTTAAGTGTGAAGAACTTGCACTATTCTTTAACAACAAAATAACCTTGATCAGGGCCAGCATTACTCATGATGGAAATAAAGTTGATTGCGGCAAACCGTGCAATGTAACCATGAGAAGTTTCACATGCATCACATTAGATGTACTCTGCAAAACTGTCTCAGAATGTAACTCCTCCACCTCAGACATTGACCCTATACCTACAGCTTTCTTCAAACGGGTATTTAATAGTGTTTCAAGCCCTGTGCTAGATATCATAAACACTTCCCTTAGGACTGGTATTTTCCCGGATGCCTTTAAAACAGCAGTTGTAAAGCCATTACTAAAAAAACCTAACTTGGATAGTAATGAAATGGCAAATTATCGTCCAATATCCAACCTACCATTCATTAGTAAAGTACTTGAAAAGATAGTTTCAGTTCAAATAAATTCCTTTCTTGAAGAAAACAACATCTTAGAAGAATTTCAGTCAGGATTCAGAAAATATCATAGCACTGAAACTGCCCTCACCAAAATAATCAGTGACCTCAGACTAAACTCTGACGAGAATAAGATCTCCATCCTTATCCTGTTGGATCTCAGTGCAGCATTTGATACAATCGATCATGATATTCTAATCGATCGTCTTGAAAACCATGTCGGTTTCTCAGACCATGTGCTGGGCTGGTTTAAAACATACATCAGAGGGAGGAAATTCTATGTTAAACTAGGAGATCACATGTCTGATATATACGACAACAACTATGGAGTTGCACAAGGGAGTTGCTTAGGTCCTTTACTCTTCTCCCTTTACATGTTACCGCTGGGTGATATCATCAGAGAACATAATGTAGATTTCCATAGCTATGCGGATGATACACAACTGTACATATCTGCTGAACCAAATGATACAGCGATTAGCTCCATTACAGACTGCTTACTGTCAATAAATAAATGGATGAGTAAGAACTTCCTGAAACTAAACGAGAACAAAACTGAAATTCTAATTATCGGCTCCAAAACTAAAAAAGAAACATTAATAAAGAACCTGGGGGGACTAACCCCTTGGATCAAATCTGAGGTCACTAGTCTTGGGGTTATCATAGATTCAGAACTGAACTTCAATTCTCATATTAGCAAAGTGACGAAAACATCGTTCTTCCATCTCAGAAATATAGCAAAAGTACGACCATTTATTAATCAGAACGATGCTGAGAAGCTAATTCATGCATTCATATCTAGCCGGTTAGACTACTGTAATGCACTTTTCACAGGTCTCCCCAAGAAAACCACAGAGAGGCTTCAGCTAATCCAAAACTCTGCAGCCCGACTGCTAACTAGAACCAAAAGGAGAGAGCACATTAGTCCAGTCCTAGCCGCTTTACACTGGCTTCCCGTAACATTTAGAATTGACTTTAAGGTCCTTCTCCTTACATACAAAGCTCTAAATGGACAGGGACCTAGCTACATCGCCAACACTCTAATAAATTACACACCAGCAAGAACACTGCGATCATCAGCTGCTGGACTACTAGAGGCTCCCAGAAGCAGTCAAAAGAGGATCGGTAATGCAGCCTTTATCAACTATGCCCCAAAACTATGGAACAAACTACCCCAAAACATCAGGGAAGCCAACTCGCTAGACATCTTTAAAAGACAGCTTAAAACCTATCTCTTTGCTCAGGCATTTCACTGATAGTTATCTGCTACCACCTAGTGGCAAGAGGAAACATCAGGGATATCCTGACACAACTTGTATTTATTCTTACCCTGCCTACTCTTTTACACTGCCTATCAAACTCATGTGTCGGTTATTGCACTTTTTACTTCTTACTGATGACTATTTTTAAACTGAATCATTTTAAACTATTCTTATTTATTGCTAGATCCAAATGTGAAACACTGCGGGTTGTGACGCACACACACACAGTCACACACACACACACACAATCACACACAAACACACACACACACCGACATACACACATACACACACACACACAGACACACACACCGACATACACACACACACACACACACACACACACACACACACAGTCACACACAGACACACACACACCGAGTTGTAGTAGCGTTGTAGTTGTAGATCTAGGTTAACTGTGTCCTGGTAGAGTAGTAGTAGATCTAGGTTAACTGTGTCCTGGAGTGGTAGTTGTAGAGTAGATCTAGGTTAACTGTGTCCTGGAGTAGAGTAGTAGTAGTTGTAGATCTAGGTTAACTGTGTCCTGGTAGTTGTAGAGTAGTAGTAGATCTAGGTTAACTGTGTCCTGGTAGAGTAGTAGTAGTTGTAGCGTTGTAGTTGTAGATCTAGGTTAACTGTGTCCTGGTAGTTGTAGTA
>NW_028170265.1:22500-31385 GCF_963971535.1 Notolepis coatsorum
TGAACTGGATTAGGAGTGGGGCAGTTGAACTGGATTAGGAGTGGGGCAGTTGAAGTGGATTAGGAGTGGGGCCAGTTGAACTGGATTAGGAGTGGGGCCAGTTGAACTGGATTAGGAGTGGGGCCAGTTGAACTGGATTAGGAGTGGGGCCAGTTGAACTGGATTAGGAGTGGGGCCAGTTGAACTGGATTAGGAGTGGGGCCAGTTGAACTGGATTAGGAGTGGGGCAGTTGAACTGGATTAGGAGTGGGGCCAGTTGAAGTGGATTAGGAGTGGGGCCAGTTGAACTGGATTAGGAGTGGGGCCAGTTGAACTGGATTAGGAGTGGGGCAGTTGAACTGGATTAGGAGTGGGGGCAGTTGAACTGGATTAGGAGTGGGGCAGTTGAACTGGATTAGGAGTGGGGCCAGTTGAACTGGATTAGGAGTGGGGCCAGTTGAAGTGGATTAGGAGTGGGGCCAGTTGAACTGGATTAGGAGTGGGGCCAGTTGAAGTGGATTAGGAGTGGGGCCAGTTGAACTGGATTAGGAGTGGGGCAGTTGAAGTGGATTAGGAGTGGGGCCAGTTGAACTGGATTAGGAGTGGGGCCAGTTGAACTGGATTAGGAGTGGGGCAGTTGAAGTGGATTAGGAGTGGGGCCAGTTTAACTGGATTAAGAGTGGGGCCAGTTGAACTGGATTAGGAGTGGGGCCAGTTGAACTGGATTAAGAGTGGGGGCAGTTGAACTGGATTAAGAGTGGGGCCAGTTGAACTGGATTAGGAGTGGGGCAGTTGAAGTGGATTAGGAGTGGGGCAGTTGAACTGGATTAGGAGTGGGGCCAGTTGAACTGGATTAAGAGTGGGGGCAGTTGAACTGGATTAGGAGTGGGGCAGTTGAACTGGATTAGGAGTGGGGCAGTTGAACTGGATTAGGAGTGGGGCCAGTTGAACTGGATTAAGAGTGGGGGCAGTTGAACTGGATTAGGAGTGGGGCCAGTTGAACTGGATTAGGAGTGGGGCCAGTTGAACTGGATTAGGAGTGGGGCCAGTTGAACTGGATTAAGAGTGGGGCCAGTTGAACTGGATTAGTAGTGGGGCCAGTTGAACTGGATTAGGAGTGGGGCCAGTTGAACTGGATTAGGAGTGGGGCCAGTTGAACTGGATTAAGAGTGGGGGCAGTTGAAGTGGATTAGGAGTGGGGCAGTTGAACTGGATTAGGAGTGGGGCCAGTTGAACTGGATTAAGAGTGGGGCCAGTTGAACTGGATTAAGAGTGGGGGCAGTTGAAGTGGATTAGGAGTGGGGCCAGTTGAACTGGATTAGGAGTGGGGCCAGTTGAACTGGATTAAGAGTGGGGCCAGTTGAACTGGATTAAGAGTGGGGGCAGTTGAAGTGGATTAGGAGTGGGGCCAGTTGAACTGGATTAGGAGTGGGGCCAGTTGAACTGGATTAAGAGTGGGGCCAGTTGAACTGGATTAAGAGTGGGGCCAGTTGAACTGGATTAGGAGTGGGGCCAGTTGAACTGGATTAAGAGTGGGGCCAGTTGAACTGGATTAGGAGTGGGGCCAGTTGAACTGGATTAGGAGTGGGGCCAGTTGAACTGGATTAGGAGTGGGGCCAGTTGAAGTGGATTAGGAGTGGGGCCAGTTGAACTGGATTAGGAGTGGGGCCAGTTGAACTGGATTATGAGTGGGGCCAGTTGAACTGGATTAGGAGTGGGGCCAGTTGAACTGGATTAGGAGTGGGGCCAGTTGAACTGGATTAGGAGTGGGGCCAGTTGAACTGGATTAGGAGTGGGGCCAGTTGAACTGGATTATGAGTGGGGGCAGTTGAAGTGGATTAGGAGTGGGCCAGTTGAAGTGGATTAGGAGTGGGCCAGTTGAAGTGGATTAGGAGTGGGGGCAGTTGAAGTGGATTAGGAGTGGGCCAGTTGAAGTGGATTAGGAGTGGGCCAGTTGAAGTGGATTAGGAGTGGGGCAGTTGAACTGGATTATGAGTGGGGCAGTTGAACTGGATTAGGAGTGGGGCCAGTTGAAGTGGATTAGGAGTGGGGCCAGTTGAACTGGATTAGGAGTGGGGCAGTTGAACTGGATTAGGAGTGGGGCCAGTTGAACTGGATTAGGAGTGGGGCCAGTTGAACTGGATTAGGAGTGAGGCCAGTTGAACTGGATTAGGAGTGGGGCCAGTTGAACTGGATTAGGAGTGGGGCCAGTTGAACTGGATTAGGAGTGGGGCCAGTTGAACTGGATTAGGAGTGAGGCCAGTTGAACTGGATTAGGAGTGGGGCCAGTTGAACTGGATTATGAGTGGGGCCAGTAGGAGTGGATTGAGATTTAGTGTACAGTACACCCAAGCAGCGGATTACACCGTACAAATTCTTCCATACTAGTTGGTTCAAATTCAAGTTCTTTATTTGTCAAATACACAACAATTTTGTGTTTCGAGCCCAGACTCAACAGTGCATAGTTAACCCTTTCACTGCTGCACTACCAAAACGGTTAACCCTTTCACTGCGACAATACACAGAGGGTACCGTCGGTTGTGTGATAGTAAAGGGTTAACCTTCTGTCGTGTGGCAGTGAAAGGGTTAAGAAACAACAAGAATGGTAACAATATTCACGTGACAACATTTGTTTACAAGCAGAGACAGTTACTTTGTTTCTCCGCTGGGAGGATATTAGTTTCACTGGGTAACATGTGGTCCACCTGGGACCCAGGCTCGTCAGAACCATCTAGGATTTGGATCATGTGACGAGGCTCCAGAAATAGACACATTTTGGACCCAGATCCTGTCGTGGAATATTTTTTATTTAGCCAAGATAGTGAACGGCCTGATTGTGGAGTTAAAGCAATGTCAAAACATAAAACAGTTTAAAATAAAATACAGTCAAATGGTTTTCCAGAGGTACAGAGATGAAGAAGGGGTTTGATAACTGGCAGTATAGTATGTATGTGTATGTATGTATATATAAATGTATATATGTGCATATGTAGGTATATAGTTGTATATATGTATAGAAAATGGCTAGAGGAACTATACAGGGTAACATACAGTTTTGGCAAATATTAATAAGGTATTATTAAAAAAATTATTGGTAACTTAGTAAACATTTTTCAATATAAGTCTAGTAATGTATGAATTAGTAAATAAAATATAGTATGTTCTGATGAGTAAATAGGGGTGGGATTAAATAAGTGTATGCTTCTTCCCACTCCTTTTCAAATATGTAAATGACAAAAGAAATTGTTTGACTTTTTTGTTTGTTGTTTGTTATTTTTTTATATACATTTATTATTTGAATGGTTTAAGGCTATATATGTACTTGATGTTTGTTTGTTATGTTGCATATTTGAAATAAACTTCAATCAAATCAAAATCAAATCAAACAGAAATGCAGATGAGTCAGGTTGTTTCAAAATAACATATTATTATTTCTGTGGCCACAGAAAAAGTTACCTCAGTTTACAATTAGACACAAGTGTACCACAAGCGTCTGACCAGAAAGTGAGACAGAGAGAGCTCTTGGTCAGATTTACAATAAATACACAGTTTGACATGATGACGAAAGATGACAAATTAATAACAGATATGACAAAAAATGGAAAACAAAGATGACATTAGGGGTTTTGTCGTGTCTGACAGACACAATATTGATATGAAGACAACAAGAAAAGAACAAGATGTGATTTTCTTGGACATATGTCATATCTAAGTCAGGCTGTCCTGACCCTTAAGTTGTTTTAAGAACACCGTCAGAATGTTGCCTAGTGTCTTGACTAGTTAAACTAGTTAAAGCTTTGCACAGAGAAATATGTATTTAGAACAGAGAAACATGACAATAACAATCCAGAGTTGAAGAAAGACTGCCTTAGGCTATGAATGAACAATGGAGTCTGTTTATATCTAACAAGGGGTCAGAGAGGGTCAGAGGTTAGAATAAGGACAAGGGTGCAGCTGTAGCCGTTTCATAATAAAGTACTGTATTATACTTTTTATTGTATCGATTGTCGCGTGTCTGCTCGCCTTTCGATGTGACTGACCTCTTGACCTCTGCTCTTTGACCCCCCCCCCCTCAGATTCCCAGGCTGCTCCATCTGAAGCCCAGCCGAGGGCCCGTCTCTGGGGGAACCATCGTCAACATCACCGGGAGCAACCTGGACTCCGGGAGCAACGTGTCCATCATGTTCAAGGACCAGCCCTGCACCTATCAGAGGTCTGTAGGGGGGGGGGGGGGCGGGGGGGGGGGGGGGGTGGCGGGAGCAAGGCGCTGACTCAGCCGACCAGTTCGAACCCTGTCAACTTTCGAGCTCAATCGATAGGACAATTCCCAGATCAATTAGAGATAAATTCATCCCCGTCAGCTTAATTAACCATTCGTAATAATTGACTAATACATCGATATGGATGTGTTTTGGGTTACCATCCAACATGTGAATGTTGACGTCCATCGGTCGTGTGGTCGTGGTGTAAGAGTCCGGAGGTAATCCATACATACAATAAGACTGGAACCACTTCCCTGATTCCTAATCAATAAGTCCCCCTCTCTGGGCTCCGGGGGCCTTTGGTCCGACGCCTGGAGGGATGATAGATGAGCTCTCTGCAGCACAGAGGAGCCTCCGGGAGTCGAACACAGAACACCATCTATGGACAGCTCTAGTATTTCTGTTGACACTTAAAGCCCCGATCCATGATTTCTTTTGACTATTATCGATGACAATGACGTGTCTTCACATAGTACACTCTACACTCACATACTGCATGTTTTGATCTCTAGATTGGAGAAGGAAAAGAAACGCTGTTTGGAGATTTAGATTTAGATTTAGATTTAGATCTAGATTTAGATCTAGACCTAGATTTAGATTTAGATCTGTATTACTCCATTGTTTACAAACATCACAGGCAGATGCGGCACGGTGGTGTAGTGGTTAACACTGTCGCCTCACAGCAAGAAGGTCCAGGGTTCGAATCCCGCTTGGGGACCAGGTTTCCATGATGCCAGTTACCCAGGTGGGGTATCTCCCAGGCCTTTCTGTGTGGAGTTTGCATGTTCTCCCCGTGCTCGCAAGGGTTTCCCCCCCGATAAGATAAAAACCCAATGGAAAAACATGCACAACAACAAGATCGCTAACGCTGTGGCGTCCTTGACGAAGACGGACAGGAGCACTTGGATTGGTCCCCTGGCGCGGCTCACGTGGCGCCTGTCTGCTCCCGGCTGCCCTTGGGGGGGAAGGACGACGGGATGGGTTAATCGCAGATACGCATTGTATGCATGGTTCGCATGTGTGCCAAATGATGACCTCGGAGCAGGTCCTAAATTATTAATTATTATTATTATAAACAAACCTTTTACAGACGCAACATATAGCGAATACAATAAAAGAGACGTATATTTACCTGTTTCTTATTTCAGATACAGTAAATGGACTGCAGTTATACAACGCGCTTTATAATTTGTTCCTCACATTCACCCATTCACTCACACATTCACTCACACACACATTCACTCACACATTCACTCACACACACATTCACTCACACATTCACACACACACACTCACTCACACATTCACTCACTCACACATTCACTCACACATTCACTCACTCACACATTCACTCACACATTCACACACACACACTCACTCACACACTCACTCACACATTCACTCACACACACATTCACACACACAGTCACTCACACATTCACTCACACATTCACTCACACAGTCACTCACACATTCACTCACACATTCACTCACACATTCACTCACACACCCATTCACTCACACACTCACACACACATTCACTCACACATTCACACACACACACTCACTCACACATTCACTCACACATTCACACACACACACTCACTCACACACTCACTCACACATTCACTCACACACACATTCACACACACAGTCACTCACACATTCACTCACACATTCACTCACATATTCACTCACACATTCACTCACACATTCACTCACACATTCACTCACATATTCACTCACACATTCACTCACACATTCACTCACACACATTCACTCACCGATGGTGGAGGTGACCATGCATTTGCCATTTTGCTTGTACAGTTTTACCACATTAGATGAACCTCCTTAGTGACTGATAGTTGAAAACAGTCTCTAGACAGTCAAGTGAGAAGAGAGTCACAACACATGCTCAGCTGTGTTCTCTACTAAGTGCACTGTGTTGACACTACGAGTGACTGATCCACTAACACTTCTCTCCAAGTGCTATTTCCTGCTATATCAATTAAAGTGATTCATAATAACATTTAATTTCAAACCTTTATTTAAACGCGAGAGGCAACTGAGGTCACGTCGAGTATACATACAGAAATGAGCAAATAAATTAAATGTACAAATTGATCCCCCTCACTACTTTTAAGGACTCCATCGCAGAGTTGTTTACACCTGCAACTGTCACAGAGCCTTTTAACTGTGTCTGTTCTGCGTCATGTCTTACATACCAACCATTTCATTTGGTTGTTTGTTTGATGTGTGTTTTAATCATTTCCCCTTACCTCTGTGATGGATGTGTCGTGTTCTGTCTCTTTTCAAAGTCAAAGTCAAAGTCAGCTTTATTGTGTGCAAGACATACAGAGAAGGGACATTTCGTTTCCCCCTTCCCACGGTGTATATAAAAAAAAAGATCTAATATAAACATAAAGTAACATATAGGACACTATAAACATAAGTAATAACACTTAAAACATGTAAACACCGCATTATCAGGACTTTTTTAACTGTCTGGTTGTTTGTTTGATGTGTGTTTTAATCATTTCCCCTTACCTCTGTGATGGATGTGTCGTCTGTCTCTTTTCTATTTTATTTTATAAAAAAAAAATGTTGTCCCCTTTCCCTGTTACCCTTCGAGAGGCCCCTTTGTCCTCTCGCCAGGCCGTCATTGTAAATAAAAATGAATGTTCTTAACCCTTTCACTGCCGCACTACAGAAGGTTAACCCTTTACTATCACACTACAGACCGTTACCGTCTGTAGTGTGATAGTAAAGGGTTAACCTGCTGTAGTGTGGTAGTGAAGGGGTTAACCCTTTGTCATATAGCATTGAAAGGGTTATCCTTCTGTATTGTCGCAGTGAAAGGGTTAACCTTCTGCAGTGTGGTAGTGAAAGGGTTAGTTGGCCTGCCTGGGGTAAATAAAGGTTAAATAAAAATAAGATAAGCGTACATTTTGTACACAAACGTGTGCGCTTGTGGTGGTGACGTCTAACCTCTGACCTCTGTGGTGGTTTGTTGTCGCTGCCCCCTACAGGAGAGGAGGCCAGTGGATCACCTGCCGCTCCCACGCGTCGCTGAACGGATACGGCAACGTGTCGGTGTCGGTGAGCGTGGACAAGGCCCACCTGCAGAGAGACCTGCGCTTCCAGTACCTGGAGGACCCCACCATCTCCAAGATAGAGCCTGAGTGGAGCATCTTCAGGTACGTAGAGGACCCACCGTCACCAAGATAGAGCCTGAGTGGAGCATCTTCAGGTACGTAGAGAACCACCGTCACCAAGATAGAGCCTGAGTGGAGCATCTTCAGGTGAGGAGCCACCGTCACCAAGATAGAGCCTGAGTGGAGCATCTTCAGGTGAGAGGAGCCACCGTCACCAAGATAGAGCCTGAGTGGAGCATCTTCAGGTGAGAGGAGCCACCGTCACCAAGATAGAGCCTGAGTGGAGCATCTTCAGGTGAGAGGAGCCACCGTCACCAAGATAGAGCCTGAGTGGAGCATCTTCAGGTGAGAGGAGCCACCGTCACCAAGATAGAGCCTGAGTGGAGCATCTTCAGGTGAGAGGAGCCACCGTCACCAAGATAGAGCCTGAGTGGAGCATCTTCAGGTGAGAGGAGCCACCGTCACCAAGATAGAGCCTGAGTGGAGCATCTTCAGGTGAGAGGAGCCACCGTCACCAAGATAGAGCCTGAGTGGAGCATCTTCAGGTGAGAGGAGCCACCGTCACCAAGATAGAGCCTGGGTGGGAGCATCTTCAGGTGAGAGGAGCCACCGTCACCAAGAAGGAGCCTGAGTGGAGCATCTTCAGGTGAGAGGAGCCACCGTCACCAAGATAGAGCCTGAGTGGAGCATCTTCAGGTGAGAGGAGCCACGTCACCAAGATAGAGCCTGAGTGGAGCATCTTCAGGTGAGAGGAGCCACCGTCACCAGATAGAGCCTGAGTGGAGCATCTTCAGGTGAGAGGAGCCACCGTCACCAAGATAGAGCCTGAGAGGAGCATCTTCAGGTGAGAGGAGCCACCGTCACCAAGATAGAGCCTGAGTGGAGCATCTTCAGGTGAAGGAGCCACCGTCTCCAAGATAGAGCCTGAGTGGAGCATCTTCAGGTGAGAGGAGCCACCGTCACCAAGATAGAGCTGAGTGGAGCATCTTCAGTGAGAGGAGCCACCGTCACCAAGATAGAGCCTGAGTGGAGCATCTTCAGGTGAGAGGAGCCACCGTCACCAAGATAGAGCCTGAGTGGAGCATCTTCAGGTGAGAGAGCCACCGTCTCCAAGATAGAGCCTGAGTGGAGCATCTTCAGGTACCTAGAGGTAGTATGTATATGCCGTATGTAGTATGTAGTCTCTCGCTAGAGGATCTCGTAGTAACGTTAAGCGTCTGACCGTGTCTGAGATCGAGTGGAGGAGGCTTTACTTTCATGACGTTTGAAAAGCCGATGAATCACCATAGAAAGGACGGCGATTTTACAAGCGGAGTGTAAACAGACTGACAGACTGTGAGCGTTTGTTACTTTCCAGGAAGGTTTTTATTCTTTATTTTATACACTCTCAAGGGTGTTTCTGGATCATCAGGTTAAATCATCATAAAGAACGGCTGAAGGCTTTGTGAGACAATAATATACTATTATGTACTGTTGATAGCTCCTCTCT
>NW_028170265.1:31585-49085 GCF_963971535.1 Notolepis coatsorum
CGACCATCTCCGGAACAGCAGAGGTCACACAGAGGTCACTGCCGACCTTAAAACACCCGGGAGCGGCCATCTTGTCTGACTCTAGCCTGTTCCAGACCGGTATCAAAGCACACAACACACACAACGCACATTACTATACATACTACGTCGAGACCCTGATTGACCAGGCCATCTACTCCTAGGATCAGACCCCAGATCAGATCGATTCGAAGGGGTGGTGTGGGGGGGGGGGGGGGGGGGGGCTGTTAAACGTACTGGGGTAGAGAGAGAGAGAGACTGCTGGTGCTGCCTAAGAGGGCTGTGAGATGAAGAAGAAAGACTTTTTCCCCCCTGCGGGGACGAAGCGACACAGAACGGACGTAACGCTGGTCAGCCGAAAAACCAAAGGAGCTCGAACATTTTCAAAAAAGAAAAAAAAAATTATTTGAAAAAAGGTGCCACAGAGGAAATGGGACAGAAAACATTGACAACAGTGAACGAGAACCAACCCCTGAACCCCTGAAACCCCAGACGAGAACTCTAATGAACCTGTGTGACTTTTCTGACCTCAGTGTGTCGAGGGGCGAGTGTCTGCAGGGGGGGGGGGGGGGTGTGTGATCTGGTCCTTCCTCTGCTTTCTCCCCATCCTTGTCCCGCGTCTCTCCCCCTCTCGGCACACCCGTACCCCCACCCCCAACCCCCCCCCCCCCCCCCTGCACCCCTCTGTCCCAATCCCAACTTTCCAGTTTTCTTTTCTTTTTTTTATGTTTGGGTTCGTTTTGGTTTCGGTCTTTGCACAAGCGTTGTGAAACGGTAGCTATTTGCGTACGGGAATCCCCCTCCCCCTCCCCTCCTCCCCCTTCCCCCCCCCCCCCCCAACTCTGAGTGTGTTTTCAAACTGTTGAGGCGCTCCTGTCTGTATTCGTGTTCAGTTGTCCCGGGCGGTTGGTCGGCGGCGGCGGCCTTCTCCAAGAAGCCTCAAAGAGAGAAGAAAAAAAAGAGGAGCGGGAAGAAAACGTCATTATAGATGAGATTGTCACGGCAACGGCACACATGTACAGTAGATAAGACTCGTTGGATGTGAAACCGCCTTGACGGGAGGGAGAGGGAGAGAGAGATAGAGAGACATACACACACACACGACGGAGCCGCCCTCCTTTCCTTTTGACCTCTGACCTTTCTTTTTGCCTTGACAACGTGGCCCCTTGTGGTGATGTGAATGTGTGAAGGCCCTCGGGCTCTTTCTTGGCTTTTTAAGCGCATGTAAAACGTAAAAAGAAAAAAAAATGACAAAAAAGAAAAACAATTTAAGAAACTTTTAAAAGTGAAAGAGAGAGGGAGAAAAAAAGGAAAAATAAGAGAAAACGACGAGCCTTGCTGTGGATGTGTTCTTTTATTTTGCTTGGAAGAATCGAGATGGAAAAAGTGGATTGTTCATGTTATTTAAAAAAGATTTAAATAAAAAAAACAATAACTTCCGTTTTAAGGTGGAACCTTTATCCAGTTCACCCCCCCCCCCCCCCCCCCCCCCCCCCCCCCCCCCCACCCCCCCCCCCCCCCTTCCCCAGAAAAACCCTCACGGCCATGTTTCTTTGTGAAGTGTTAGATGCTAATTAAAGTGGTACCTTTAAAGACAGATATTATATACCCGTGCATGATGACCTATTTGGATGTTTTGAAATGGAACTGCCTTGCAATCAAAGATATTTATCTACTACTACTACTACTACTACTACTACTAGGGACTTTGAAGTGACTCACAAGCAAAATGGCTCTTTTTAGGATTATCATGGATCGATACTTAAGATAAAAACACATATGTTTCATTCACACGCTACATGTACGTCAGTGTTTCTGTTTTGTTTTGCACCCAACGCCGAGCGTACCGTGTACCATCCATCGACTTTAGTTCCAGAAGACAGAAAGTGCAGTCTGTCTTTGCTGCTATTGCATCTTGTTTTAATTTTATTTTTATTTCTAAGTGTTTCTAAGATCTTTGTTGTGACCGTCGTGTGGAAAAAAGACATTTCGTTCTTCCTCTGCCGGCTGCAGAATGACCTTGTACCCACGCTCCGATTCGCCTGTAAATCCACAAATTGGCGAATACTGTTTTGAACGTGCTTTCACCCCACGCCGTTCTCCTCGCGGTTCTTAGAAGGATGAGAGAGAGAGACACGCTTCTGGGAAAACGTAGCGACGTTGGCAAAACAGTATCGTGTCAGGGGTTTTGTTGAATAAAGAGAGAGAGGAGGGAAGAGACGACGTCGCAAGCTGTTGGCTTGTGAGGCTGAATGGGTCCGTCGTCCTGAGTACCGGTGCGTGTCACGGACGAGATACCCCCTCTCATCGTGGCCTTGTACGAAAAGGACAAAACCAATCTGACGTGAAGCCCAGTAAGACTCTCTCCTCAACCTTCAGAACCATTTTAAACATGTGATTTTTTTTCCTTCTCAAAGATACACCTTACTGTAGGTGTCTCAGATATACAGGCGCGCTAATTCTGACGGTAGAAGCTTTTCTTTCTTTTTTTCTTCTTTAGAATAATTTAGCCGATTGAGTTTTATTAATGACTATGTTTTATTTTTTTTATGTTTACAATCCATTGTGTCAAATGTATGGAACAACCCTGACTCATCCTCCATGGAGTTGTTCCCGACTAAGGCTGTACAGTATGATGAATGTCCGTTGTTTCTGCTCGGAGGGGGGTACATTCGCAAAAGTGTTTTTCCATCGGACACGTTACATTTTCACCCGTTTTCATCGCAATCGGAGGAAAACCTAGGGAGGGATCGGCAAGCATTGATTTGGAGACGAGAGTGATTCGATAGATTTAGCCGAGAGTATAATTTGTGACCGGGCCCAGCGGTATGAGAGACTCACGTCTGGAAGTCAGACCGTGAGAAAATGAATGAACTGTAAAAAGTAAACCTTTGTTTAAAAAAAGGCAGTTTGTGACACCTAGTACCTTGACTGCCAAGGTGTTAAAAATGCAGCGAAACATTTGATAGGATTTTCTCAGTTTTTCTCCGCTCTGAGACTTGAGGTTTAACTAGATTAAAATAAGCACATCTTCTTCAGATACTTTCATCCTTTGAAAGCTTACAGTATGTACTTTCATAATCTGTAATAATCTGAAAAATTACAGAGGGAGACTTATGCCACGAACCGCTGGGTTCGGTCACATTTATGACTAATTAACGTCACGAGAACTGTATTCAAAAGATGAATTCAGATGAACCATTTTCATTCACGTAAATGAAATCCCTGATACCGATGTATCGTTACCGCGGTAACCCCCCCCATTCAAAACCCTGTGGTGTTCGGTAGCGTAAGGGTGAACGTCCTGGGACATTGTGAATCTGCCCCCCTCTCTGATGTAACATCCTGTGTTCCACCCCCGGCCCCCCCAATGTACCCCACCCCTCCCCCGCAACAGAGGCCGTCGCGCCTCGCATTGCCATGAGAGAACCGATAAAGTTTCCACCTTCAAACAAAAAAAACCTCCTCCTAGCTCAGTGTTATAGCAGGTGTTACAGAAACACGCTAAGACTTTTACTAGACCATATGAGAGATAAGAGAAACCCTACGGAGAGACGAGACACAAACCATAATATGAGAGATAAGAGAAACCCTACGGAGAGACGAAACACATACCTGGGGGGTAGAAGGCGATCTCCTCTAACTTTGTTATAATTAATTGTATACCTGTGTATGTAAATATAATGCATTCCTATTTTGCAGTCAAGAACAAAATACTATTTGTAATATAGAATAAACTTTATTATGAAACCAAGTGTTTTTCTTCTGGTTTTATTTGCATGCACGGTATTGTGACGATCACATGACAGGTCACAGCGCTGGTGTGCGTCAGTTGTTACACTGAGCATCATCATTGTAGTGGCGTGCTGGTTTTCTTGCTAGCTAGCAAAATATCAAGCCTTTTTCAAAATGTCTGTTAACATTATGGATCAATGGCTGAGTGGAGCTGGTTCATCCAGCACAGGTGATAGCCTACGGCTGAATCAGGAGAACCCGTTCAGAAGAAAAAGAAAACGGAGAAGGTGAAGAATCGTCAGTTTGGTGAACATTATGTGCTCTCTGGATTTACTGTCACAACTACAGAGCGACCGCAGCCAATGTGATCAATATATCTGCCACAATATATAGACTATTAATTATATATCCTGGGGATCACCACGATTGATTGCGTAGTAGGGGGTACTTTAGGTTGGCTTGAAATGCTTTGGGGGTACAGTACTCAAAAAAAGTTGGGAACCACTTTAGTTGACTGGTTAGCGCTGTAGCCAAACAATATTAACCTTGTACTGTCTTTTACTAGTATATGCACTCTCCTACTAAGGAACCGACATTGCCTTCACTTGACGTCACTTTGGACCGCCCGCGAGGTCCACCCGTATAGGGATTTATCATTAGGAAAATGAATTATCGGCTATTGTAACAATTCTGCCGCATGGAAATTGAAAAGCTTTCAAATTTGTTTTCCCCTTCTATCACTAACATTATTGTTTAAGCATTTTTGGTTGAAATAAAATTCTGCAATTTCTTTTTACGATTAATTGCGAATATTTTCATGTTGAGCTATAGATTGTGGATGAATACGAACAGAAAGGTACACCATGCAAATGTTAATGCTTTATTTGTTTTAAACGAGACGATTTAGAAATTGGCAATGGTGAAATACAAGATGGTGGACTGGCCGGAAACAGCAATAACGTCAGCACTACACCTCCCTATTGTGACTGTAGCGCCTTGAGATAGCACTCAAGTAATTCAACACTGTTTGACGAACAATGTTACCTATCCTTAGCTGCCAGAGATCTACCCTTCCTGCTGACTTGTTGTACAGAGCTTGTGTGTCGCGTTGGATAAAAGCGTTGAGCTAAATGACTAAATGTGAATGTCGCCGGTGGTCTGGGCCACTCTGGTTGGGTTCCCAGCTGGTCGCTGCTACAGTATGTGGTGGTTAGAGGGATTAGCCTCGTCACCCGGCTGTAACCGACTCATGTTTGGAAATAGAGTCACGATCGGGTTCCACTGCTTGCCGCTGAGGCAGAGGTGGTAAAACACACTAGGGCTGACCCCTATTAGTCGAATGCAAAAAAATATATATATATATTATCATTTCTTTTATATATATATTTTTTTAATAATTTTTTATAAAAAGAAAATGTTATCATTCTTTCCAAAAGAAAAGAGGCGTAGAAGCGTGGTTAACGCTAATGGCACACATACCAGAGGCTAACTGTCTATGAAAACAGGCACAGAGGCACTGAAAGAGGATTTCACCCATCTAATGAACACACTAGACTAGACAAATATCAAGATGTATCCATCAGTGGACCAATTGCATGCTTTTGCAGAGGACAAGAAGCCTTCCGTCGACTCCTTCAGACATTAAGCACCCCCCACAGCCCAAATGGAATGATAATTTTTTTTTTTTTTTTATACTAATATACTTTTTTTTTTCATAGTCGACTAATAGTCGACTATCTGCAAATTTCGGCCAATCAAAGTCGACTATCCAAATCCTAAGCCCTAAAACACACGTACGTAATCAAAGGTCCAAGTGAAAGACTGATAACTACTTACTTATATATATATATATATACTGTGAGAATAAATGTATATATATATATAGGTACAGTATATACAGCATTATTGTGCATGCTATCATTCAGAGTTGTATGGGTTATATGCATATGTATAAGTAGGTATATAGAAGGATTATATGCAGGTACGTATATTCAGACAGATATGTGGTAAATATAAATGTATATATGGTGCAGAGTTGTATGGGTTATATGCAGGTGGTATAGAAGGATTATATGCAGGTATATTCAGACAGATCTGGATATATATATACATATATATATGCAGTGAAATATAATATAATATAACAAAGCAACCTATAGTGTTGAGCTAAATGAGTCCTAATGCTAAAATCTAAGTTTGAGACAGAGGCCCATAACAGTCATTCAATGTAAGGTCCTAAAGTTCCCAACTCTGAAAAACCATAGAGAACATATACACTGTAGCCCCTCCCATACAGGAATTGGAGATGTGTAGCCCCTCCCATACAGGAAGTAGAGACGTGAAGCCCCTCCCATACAGGAAGTAGATACGTGTAGCCCCTCCCATGCAGGAAGTGGAGACGTGAAGCCTGCTTAATTTTTTTTTGTAGCCGCAGTTTGCGAAGACGCTCTCTGATTGGCTAGCCCGCGTACAGCGAAGACCCTTTCTGATTGGTTTAGCTCTTCCACCTTTATATAATCTCTGCTTCGAAGTGGGTTATGCTTAGAGTTTATCTTTAGAGCAGGGCGATGGACCACCAGCCCTGATTCCAAACTCTAAGCATAACCCACTTCGAAAGAGGGCCAAAGCATAACCACTTCGAAGCAGAGAATATATATGTACAAGGCAGACATTTCTATCCCAGAGCCCTTCGGAGCTAAACCAATCAGAGAGCGTCTTCGCAAACTGCGGCTACGGAAAAAATTCACGCGTGAAGCCCCTCTCATACAGGAAGTGGAGACGTGAAGCCCCTCCCATACAGGAAGTGGATATGTGTAGCCCCTCCCACACAGGAAGTGTAGACGTGTAGCCCCTCCGATACAGGAAGTGGATACGTGTAGCCCCTCCCATACAGGACGTGGATACATGTAGCCCCTCCCATAGAGGAAGTGGAGACATGTAACCCCTCCCATACAGGAAGTGGATACGTGTAGCCCCTCCCATACAGGATGTCGAGATGCCTAGCCCCTCCCATACAGGAAGTGGATACATGTAGCCCCTCCCATACACGTTATTTCTAAACCTAGCCGCATTTCTGGCAAGACGCTCTCTGATTGGCCGACGCCTGTTTCTACACTGGTTAAGCTTAGGCACTCTTTCGAAGTTGGTTAAGGTTAGAGTTTGTCTTAGAGCATGACGGCAAGTTCTTTCGACGGTTAAGCTTAGGCACTCTTTCGATTTTTTTTTTTTTGTGGACACATTTTTTTATAACTTTTTTGACATGACATAAAACTAGACACACAAGCATTAACAGTAAATATCCACAATAAATCACAGTACTATACCTTCCAGTATTTGAATCAATATAAATGTAGTTTACGAGATATATACATAATACTTGCAATACAATACAATACATTAGGGCTGTCCCCGACTAAGGATTTGGATGGTCGACTAGGATTGGCCAAAATGTGCCGTTAGTCGACTATTGGTTAATTAAAAAAAAAATAAAAAAAAAAGTATAATATTTATTTTTAATTTTTTTTATCATTCCATTTGGGCTGTGGGGGTGCTTAATGTCTGAAGGAGTCGACTGAAGGCTTCTTGTCCTCTGCAAAAGCATGCAATTGGTCCACTGATGGATACATCTTGATATTTGTCTAGTCTGTGTGTTCATTAGATGGGTGAAATCCTCTTTCAGTGCCTCTGTGCCTGTTTTCGTAGGCAGTTAGCCTCTGGTATGCGTGCCATTAGCGTTAGCCACGCTTCTAGGCTTCTTCTTTTGGAAAAAATTATAATATATATATTTTTTTTTATTATATTCGACTAAGAGGTTGGCCAGTCGACTACGGCTCCTTTCGACCGATTAGTCGACTAATCGATTAATAGGGGTCAGCCCTACAATACATACATATGCTCTTGCTCGCTCTTCTTCCCCACCCTCAGGACCCCCCTTGGATAATCCATCCATTATTTCGTTTCTAACCAGGGATTACAATTCATATGCTAACCTTTATTCTCTCCACCACTTCTAACCAGATTGCAATGCTGGCTTCATTGACACCTAAAATTCTTGCTGTAGATATCTCTAGATAAATCACATCGAGATAGGTAAGAACCCATACCTTCCGGCACATTTTATCCGGTTGAATCCAGCATGATGCTATCAGCTTTTTAGCAGCCGTAAAACCGGACAAAATTAGTCTCTTTAGCTGTATAGAGGCTGCTAACTGAGAAACATCATTCAACAACAATACAGAAGGCAGTACAGGTATGGTCAGAAATAAAAATTCTGATAATTGCGTAGTTACTTCTTCCCAGAATATCTTAACAGGGGGGCATTCCCAATACATATGTATAAATGTACCGATATCATCCCTTAAACACAAGGAGCATAGAGAGTCTTGTTTAAGCCCCATTTGGTTCAATCTTATAGGAGTCAGGTAAGTCCTATGAATATAATTAAGATTAATCTGTTGATGATCCGGGTTGCGTGACGCTAGTCGAACGTTTGCCCAGACTTTTTGCCAATCAAAATCCACTTCCAAGTCTGGTATATCCCTCCTCCAGACTGAGTCTAGGGGAAGGATTCCATACGAAGACGTAAGTAAGTGATGATAAAAGTCTGATACGAAGCCTCTCGATGTCTCCCTTTCATAGAAGAATTTGTGATATCTGTGGTGCTCAAGTGGTATCTTTAATGGGACTCCATGAGCCTTCAAAGTTGCTAATAACTGTATATAGAAATAATAAGTGGAGTGTGTTGGGACTAACGCGTTACAAAGTAACGCATTACAGTAACGAAGTTACTTTTTGCGATAAATAGTACTCTAACGCATTACTTTTCAAATTCAGTAACGCTACTTACGTTACTGATTGGTTCGTCACTGCGTTATTTGCGTTATATACGGCGTAGATTGATAGCGAGCGGTAGTGATTATTATTATTATTATTATTATCCTCATATCCTGTCTGCCTGGCTGCGAGGAAACGCTATGCTGGGGGCGTGTTTTGTTTACTATTCCTGAGATTCCTGACTGATAATGGCAGCGCCCAGGCAGCTACTCGCGTATTTCTCTTTTGTCGAGCGAAAAGAAAATAACGTTTTAGTTATGTCATTTGTGTTTTGGCTCAAAGATACTGGAGTATAACGTTAACTACGAGGACTCATCCAAATCCACTCGCCACCCGCGTAGAATGATACGAGGCGACACACAGCAAATGGCACGGAAAACTTTTTTCAACTACTTGGAGAGAGAATATACAGTACAACATGGAAATGAAACAAAGAAAATGTTTAAGGGGCTGCAGGACTAACTTTACATCTCGACAGACACTGGTGAGTGCAGTGATGTGAATGTAAATGAATGGAAACTCAAGTTGATCAACGCATTTCTGACTACAAATCTGCCAGGGAATCTCATCAATACTAATCAAACAATATAAATATAGTCCTTTCATGCACAATTGATATCCTAACTATTCTAACGTTGCAATGCACGATTGATATCTTAAACAACGTTGCAAGACTGTTAATGAAACGCTCCGGCGACAGATATCAAGGCTGTTCCTAACCTAGAACCTAGAACGTGCATGCGCTCAACCTAGAACGTGCATGCGCTCAACCTAGAACGTGCATGCGCTCAACCTAAACGTGCATGCGCGCAACCTCCCTGAGCAATTAGGCACGGTGCATTTCTTATTACGTCGGGACATTTGTGTTTGTGTCAGATTTGTGTTTATCTAGACCACATTGCTTAGCAGAGTTCAGTGATGTGAATGGAAACTGTCAAGTTGATCAACCGAATTTGAGTATCTGTATCTGGCTGCATGGGAGCAATTTTTTTCTTCTTCAAGTAACTAAATAGTTACTTTTCACAGTAACGCATTACTTTTGGGTGTAAGTAACTAGTAACGTAACGGAGTTACTTTTTAAATGAGTAACTAGTAAAGTAACTGAGTTACTATTTTTCAGTAACTAGCACAACACTGGTTATGAATTTCATGATAGCTACAGAAACCCCGTTCGTTGAAGATATCTCCCAATGTATGTATGCCCTGCTTTTCCCATTTGGGATATCTGATATCTGAGGTCGTTGTGCAATAAGGAGTGCATTGTTATTGAATAGGGGAGAATGGCTATGTCATTTATGTTGGTTAGTAAACAAAAATCTGTGTGTCACACCATATCCGAATCACATGTGTATTAAGAGGGCCAAATTTCAAGTTGCATTGCTTAATTAATAATTTGGTGTATACTATATCCTGCAGTCTATGTGGTGCCACTATGTTTTCTTCTAATGTTCTCCAGGATACAGATACTTGAGAATCAAACCAGGTGATCAGTGGTCTTAAAGAGAACGCTTTAAAATAGTGGTAGAAGTCTGGAAATGCTAAACCTCCGTCGGCTTTGTTTCTCTGTGCGGTCGATCTTTTTATTCGTGGAGGTTTGTTGTTCCAAATAAATGTATATGCGGTGGAGTGTAATTTTTTCCAGTAACCAGCAGGGGGGGGGGGGGGGGGGGTAACGGTAACATTGAACTAAAGAAGTTGATTCTAGGTAAAACATCCATCTTAACTATTGATACTCGGGCCTAGCTATCTTCATACAGATACAGCACTCAAAACTCAAACCTCTCATGCCTCTCTACCACTCTCTACCACTCCTCTATTGTTCTTGACCGGGCCAGATTTCACACCTCCACTTCCTCCCACAGGCTGGGCAGATTTTCATCTTAAATTTTTATTCGTCCCAAATGTCCCAGCCCCATCAGATTTCTTAGCTTTTTTCACTGTTTACTTATCATGCATTGCAACACTAATATATGGTCAGTACCCCAAGTCAGACTGCCCATATAAAAATTATTTTGGGGGTCTGAGGGCAGTAGCCCCCGACCCCCTCCCTGGGGAAGCACTTAAGTTAACTACCCTCCCTTTGTTCCCCCAGCCAACACCCCCGGAAAATTAACACCTGAGTAGACTTAAGTGGCACACAAGCAGCAACAAGCAGCAGACAAGCAGCAGAATTGGTTTGATTTTTGAGCGCTGCGTCTGTAGCTAGTAGGTGACTTGGTTTAGAACCATGAAATGTTGTCTTATGCTACGTATTTGAAATTCAGATTGTTGTCTTAAAATGGAGTTAATCTCTTTTTTTAACACATTAATTTGAGACTCCAATCAAACCGAGTAGTTGTATTGTAAAGAGGAGAATAACGACGAGTAAAGCGTTTCCAGCTCTACCAATTTTGAACAACGATTCTTGCGTAGGTTGGAGGCAAAGACCGTAGTGTAATCCTTGATAAAACCCTTTACCGACATCCATAACATTCTGGGGTCCTGTACCGAACCCACATTACTCCGCAGGAATTTAATAAGTTCAACTTTGAATTGTATAATGTATTCATTGTTTTTCAGCAGTGTCGAGTTAAATCGCCATCTTGGGGCTCTGGATGACAGTCTACCAAATGAACCTTTCAGGAGTAAATAGCTGTGATCTGATCTGCATTGGGCACCATTTCCACGTCATAGTTATCAAATAGTCTAGGGGATGCAAAAACATAATCTATTCTGGAAAATGTCTTGTGTCTTGCAGAACGAAAAGAGTACTCTCGGGCCGTTGGGTTGAGTAATCGCCATAGGTCATTTACACCTGTATTCTTGGCCCAATCCTTTAGTGCATTAGATGCATGTTTCTGATCATTGGAAATGGTGGGATTAGATTTATCCATCACGGGATCCCAAATAGCATTAAAAATCTGTGCCAATTATAAATGAATACTCAGGAAGGTTCAACATTGCTCTAGTGAGTGTAGCGTAGAAGTTCGCGTCGTAAAGATTTGGGGCATAGGCCGCTACCAACGCGATTTTCCTGTTACTGTATTCTATTTTAGCTATGGTTACTCGACCATCCACATCAGACCATACGTCCAACAATTCAATATTCAACTTCCGTTTCGCGACTATAGCAACCCCACAGGATCTCGTTCCAAAAGATGAGTAGCTAATGTTATGATATATTTTGTCCGCTAGCATTACATTGTCATCCACTAAAAAGTGCGTTTTGCTTAAAAGAGCCACATCAACCTGTTTGTTTTTCATCAGTGTAAGCACGCTTTTGCGTTTATGTTGTTTGTTTAGTCCCCCAGTATTCCAAATCATTATATTCAAACTAGCCATAATCTAAACATGTTGTTGTATTCTTGTGTATAATTCGTCTGGAGTACCAATTCACAATAGATATATATCCAATTATTGAGGTCCTGTTGAGAGCCGAGCTTGAAAACATACATATATACATATAATCCCCTATTCCCCCCTCCCTCCCTCCCTTACATGACCAGTCAGCCCAGAATGAGCCATTTATCCTTAACTTTCCTATGCAAATTGCCATAGGATCTAAAACTCTTAATTCTACCTTAATAGAATGTCACCCGTGGCCTAGCCACTCTCCCGTTAAAATAATAAAATAAAAATAAAATATATGCTTCAATTATCATAGTATATTCACTTAAACCTTATACTAACATGTATAGGTTAAAACACACCGAAGAATAAAAAGATGTATAGAACTAAATTATAGAAACCTCAAAAAGTAGAGAACATCTGCTTAAATCTTAAAATAACTTTGCCAAGCTTAAACACCTAGATGAAAAAGGAAGGTTTTAAATATGTGTATGCAGTTCGTCCCCCAAACAGGGGTGGGCAGTATTCCGCTGTGAAGGCTGTTGTTCTTCCGGATATGATTCTTGTGTATGGTCACAAATTGTTGTTTATGTTCCAGGGTATTCTGCATGCCATAGAGTGATATTATTCCAGTATATTCCAATATGACACCGAGCGTATTCCAAAATGTCAACAACAAATCATGACTTGCATAAAACCCATAAATCTAGCGGGCCCAAACAGCGAACCTTTACAAAATTATAGTCTCTAGCGTCACATATTAACCTATTTCTACATCAATTTTATCAAAGCTTGTTTGATGCCGTTTTTGGTGTCTAAGTTATAACGTAGTTATAAAAAAAAATAAAAAAAAGAAGAATAAGACTTAGCCTCCTCCGCGTTGTGGGTCCCTCATGTAATCCTCGGCGTCTTCAGTCGAGGAGAGCCGGACCCTTTTCCATTTGAATCCATGATGGAAAGATTCGCAGGGTAGCGTAATGTGGGATGGAATTTTTTCTCAAAAAGATGAGACATCACTGACTTGTAACGGGCTCGTAGGGTTACAACCTCGCGGCAAAAATCCTCGTAGAAATACACTGGTTTCCCGTTGTGTTGCAGAGTTCCCCTCTTCTTTCGTGCCGCCCGGATAATCGTATCTCTTATTCCAGTTTGACGTAGGCTAGCAATAATCACCCTCGATTTATTGTCGTTGTCGTCTCGGATGCCAATTCTGTAGCGCTGATCCACTATAGGTGGTGTAGAGAGGATATCTGGTCCTAGAATTTGAGCTAACACTGTCGCGAACGAGTAGTTTGTGCAGTTAACTGATTCATCCAGTCCCACTATACGGATATTAAATCTACGGGAATGACGTTCGATTTCGAATATCTTAGCTGTTCGCTTCTCGTTGTTGTCATATCTTATCCGTTAGCTTCCCGTTGACATCTTCTATCTTCTCTGTTAGTTCCACGATGCCGTCATGTAAAGCCCCATCGGCCCTAATGAATCTCAGTGTGTGTTCAACCAGGGTGGCTTCAACTACAGTAGTGTGTTCGATTTGTTCTGCAGCCGCTGCTTTTAAATCTTCGATTTTGGATTCGATAGATTCTTTGATAGTGTCAACCTTAGCGTCAACTCTATCAACCTTAGCATCAACCTTCTCAACCTTAGCGTCAACCTTATCAACCTTATCGGTTAAGGTCTTTATTAGCTTAGCAAGAGAATCTATGGAACGGGCAAGAGAATCAATATCGGATGAGGTGGCGGGGACGATGGAAGAGGTGGCAATATCAGTTGTTTTTTTCTCTATTTCTCTTGCTATTTCCCGCACGGAGCTCGTATCCACAGGCGGATCTTCTGTAGTTTGTTTGGCTCCGCGTTTTCTTTCCGCTGTTTCTTTTCTTGATGTCATCTTGATTCTTTGTGTCGATATAGTTAGTTGAAGATCTTAGTTGATATATACGTCGAGTTTGAAACACATTGGTGTTGTAAAAAGTGGTTTTTGAAGCAAAAATAAAAATAACGGGAGAGGAGCTCTGACCAATGCGACCACTACATGCTGATGCTAAACCGGAAGTCTTTCGAAGTTGGTTAAGGTTATAGTTTGTCTTAGAGCATGGCGATAGAACGCCAGGTAGTTTGCAGGCTGTTTGACGTGGAAATGGGCAAAGACACAGCTCGTCACACGATTGGGCAAACGCGTTAGTGGCCAATTAGAGAGCGTCAGTCAGTGCCAATCAGAGAGCGTCTGCCAGAAATGCGGCTAGGTTTAGAAATAACGCCTCCCATACATGAAGTGGAGACATGTAGCCCCTCCCAAACAGAACGCGGGTCCAGCTTTCATGATGATCAATCACTTCCTCCTCCCAAGTCATTATTAAATCCCGCGGAACAATATTGTAGCAGTTAATGAAACAGATGTAAGATTAAAAAACGTGGAAAATTCCAAAACCAGTCCAAAACTTCTGTAGTTTGTTTGGCTCCGCGTTTTCTTTCCGCTGTTTCTTTTCTTGATGTCATCTTGATTCTTTCTGTCGATATAGTTAGTTGAAGATCTTAGTTGATATATACGTCGAGTTTGAAACACATTGGTGTTGTAAAAAGTGGTTTTTGAAGCAAAAATAAAAATAACGGGAGAAGAGCTCTGACCAATGCGACCACTACATGCTGATGCTAAACCGGAAGTCTTTCGAAGTTGGTTAAGGTTAGAGTTTGTCTTAGAGCATGGCGATAGAACGCCAGGTAGTTTGCAGGCTGTTTGACGTGGAAATGGGCAAAGACACAGCTTGTCACACGATTGGGCAAACGTGTCAGTGGCCAATTAGAGAGCGTCAGTCAGTGCCAATCAGAGAGCGTCTGCCAGAAATGCGGCTAGGTTTAGAAATAACGCCTCCCATACATGAAGTGGAGACATGTAGCCCCTCCCAAACAGAACGCGGGTCCAGCTTTCATGGAGATCAATCACTTCCTCCTCCCAAGTCATTATTAAATCCCGCGGAACAATATTGTAGCAGTTAATGAAACAGATGTAAGATTAAATAACGTGGAAAATTCCAAAACGAGTCGACACACCGTTAGAAACGTTGGCAGGCTTCGCAGGGTTTTGGAGCAGGTGAGCGATCGGCGGGCAGTCATCATCAATCATCGCCGCGCCGAGGGAAATGAACCGGTACCACGTGTGACTCACCGCGCCATTGAGTGGACGAGGAGGCAAGGGACCCGCTGAGCGCTTTAAACACACCGGCCTGTAAACAGCAGCGCTGCCATTAGCGCTGCGGCAGAAAACGAGGAAAAAACCGCACACCTGAGATTCGAAACAATTAAGCACACCTGTAACCAATTAAGGTCGTGCATGAAGCAAATCACCCTGTTCCAGCCAGACGCTTGTCTTTGTTTACAGGGCTCGCAAATCACTTGTTGTTCCAAGGTGTTTTAATTGACAAAAAGGCGGTAGATGCGACGTTTCGTCCAACGTCGCATCTACTGCCTTTTTGTCAATTAAAACACATTGGAACAACAAGTGAGTTCCGAGCCCTGCTTTGTCTTATGTATTACTGTTTTTACAGTTGGCTCAGCACCAACAAACGGAGGATGTGCGTTATTTATTTTTTCTGTCTTTGTTTACAGGCCATGGAACAGGCTTTGTGCTTGTTGGACAGTACAATGTTGTGACCTCGTGCGACAGTGTACTATAATGTTCTGCACCGCATAGTATGATACATCATTATTGTAACAGTCACCTATGAAATACAGTATGATACATCATTGTAACAGTCACCTATGAAATACATACAGTATGATATATCATTATTGTAACAGTCACCTATTAACAGTATGATATATCATTATTGTAATGGTCACCTATGAATTACAGTATGATACATCATTATTGTAACAGTCACCTATGAAATACATACAGTATGATATATCATTATTGTTAACGGTCACCTATGAATTACAGTATGATACATCATTATTGTAACTGTCACCTATGAAATACATACAGTATGATATATCATTATTGTTAACGGTCACCTATGAAATACAGTATCGCTGCTGGCGGGACAAAACCTCATAACTCCAAAAACCCAACTTTTCAGCAGATGAAAAAAACAAACACAGATTTGAGGGTGAATAGAGTTAGGAGGTTTAGACAGATGATCAGTTTAATGCTTTCCCATTGTTTAAACTTTGTAAAACCCACACACACATATGGAGGATGATCTACGGAGTTGATTTATATTACAAAAAAAAGATTTAAAAATGGAGTTATGAGGTTTTGTCCCGCCAGCAGCGGTATGATACATCATTATTGTAACAGTCACCTATGAAATACAGTATGATACATCATTATTGTAACAGTCACCTATGAAATACAGTATGATACATCATTATTGTAACAGTCACCTATGAAATACAGTATGATACATCATTATTGTAACAGTCACCTATGAAATACATACAGTATGATATATCATTATTGTAACAGTCACCTATTAACAGTATGATATATCATTATTGTAATGGTCACATATGAATTACAGTATGATACAACATTATTGTAACAGTCACCTATGAAATACAGTATGATATATTATTATTGTTAACAGTCACCTATGAAATACAGTATGATATATCATTATTGTTAACGGTCACCTATGAATTACAGTATGATACATCATTATTGTAACTGTCACAGTATGATATATCATTATTGTAACAGTCACCTATTAACAGTATGATATATCATTATTGTTAACGGTCACCTATGAATTACAGTATGATACATCATTATTGTAACAGTCACCTATGAAATACATACAGTATGATATATCATTATTGTTAACAGTCACCTATGAAATACAGTATGATACATCATTATTGTAACAGTCACCTATGAAATACAGTATGATATATCATTATTGTTAACGGTCACCTATGAAATACAGTAGGATACATCATTATTGTAACAGTCACCTATGAAATACAGTATGATATATCATTATTGTAATGGTCACCTATGAATTACAGTATGATACATCATTATTGTAACTGTCACAGTATGATATATCATTATTGTAACAGTCACCTATGAAATACATACAGTATGATATATCATTATTGTTAACAGTCACCTATGAAATACAGTATGATAAATCATTATTGTAACAGTCACCTATGAAATACAGTATGATATATTATTATTGTTAACAGTCACCTATGAAATACAGTATGATACATCATTATTGTAACAGTCACCTATGAAATACAGTATGATACATCATTATTGTAACAGTCACCTATGAAATACAGTATGATATATCATTATTGTTAACGGTCACCTATGAAATACAGTAGGATACATCATTATTGTAACTGTCACCTATGAAATGCAGTCAAACTGCCCTCTTCATCTTATACTCGCCGCTGTCACCCCTGTCCTCAAAAAACCCACTCTCGACCCATCCACCCTCTCCAACTACCGCCCCATATCCAATCTTCCTTTTTTCTCAAAAACACTGGAACGTATTGCTGCCTCCCAACTCCACTCCCATCTCCAGTCCAACACCCTATATGAACCCCTTCAGTCTGGCTTCCGTCCCGCTCA
>NW_028170264.1:0-1000 GCF_963971535.1 Notolepis coatsorum
CTCTGTAAAGCATTAACACCTTTTCCCTGTGGAGATGAAAGAAAGCTGGAGCCGAGCTGAATCTGTGTCATCAAACTGTATGCTCACACACACACAGAGCCACACACACAGAGCCACACACACACACACACACACACACACACACACACACACACACACACACACACACACACACACACACACACACACACACACACACACACACACACACACACACACACACACACACACACACACACACACACACACACACACACACACACACACACACACACACACACACACACAGGGGGGCAGGCTCTTTGTATATTAGAATAAGTCATTTGTGTATGTAAGCAATTTAGCTTGACGCCAGTAACATCTGGCTTGTAAGTTGTGTCTTTATTACAGTGAGGCTGTGTCTTTATTACAGTGAGACTATGTAGGCTGTGTCTTTATTACAGTGAGGCTATGTCTTTATTACAGTGAGACTATTTAGGCTATATCTTTATTACAGTGAGGCTATGTCTTTATTACAGTGAGACTATGTAGGCTATATCTTTATTACAGTGAGGCTATGTCTTTATTACAGTGAGACTATGTAGGCTGTGTCTTTATTACAGTGAGGCTATGTCTTTATTACAGTGAGACTATGTAGGCTGTGTCTTTATTACAGTGAGGCTATGTCTTTATTACAGTGAGGCTATGTCTTTATTACAGTGAGGCTATGTCTTTATTACAGTGAGACTATGTAGGCTGTGTCTTTATTACAGTGAGCTGTGTCTTTATTAGAGTGAGGCTATGTCTTTATTACAGTGAGGCTATGTCTTTATTACAGTGAGACTATGTCTTTATTACAGTGAGGCTGTGTCTTTATTACAGTGAGACTATGTCTTTATTACAGTGAGGCTATGTCTTTATTACAGTGAGGCTATGTAGGCTGTGTCTTCATTACAGTGTTGGACCTTATGGTGTTCTTGTTTTGTTCTTGACTTATTGTTATGTTTCTTCTTGACTTGTT
>NW_028170263.1:0-17297 GCF_963971535.1 Notolepis coatsorum
GTGCAGTATAGTGTAGTGTGTAGTGTAGTGTAGTGTGTAGTATAGTGTAGTGTGCAGTATAGTGTAGTGTGTAGTGTAGTGTGTAGTGTAGTGTGCAGTGTAGTGTAGTGTGTAGTATAGTGTAGTGTGTAGTATAGTGTAGTGTGCAGTATAGTGTAGTGTGTAGTATAGTGTAGTGTGTAGTATAGTGTAGTGTGCAGTATAGTGTGTAGTATAGTGTAGTGTGCAGTATAGTGTAGTGTGCAGTATAGTGTAGTGTGTAGTATAGTGTAGTGTGTAGTATAGTGTAGTGTGTTGTATAGTGTAGTGTGTAGTATAGTGTAGTGTGCAGTATAGTGTAGTGTGTAGTGTAGTGTGCAGTATAGTGTAGTGTGTAGTGTAGTGTGCAGTGTAGTGTAGTGTGTAGTATAGTGTAGTGTGTAGTATAGTGTAGTGTGCAGTATAGTGTAGTGTGTAGTATAGTGTAGTGTGCAGTATAGTGTAGTGTGCAGTATAGTGTAGTGTGTAGTATAGTGTAGTGTGTAGTATAGTGTAGTGTGCAGTATAGTGTAGTGTGTAGTATAGTATAGTGTGTAGTATAGTGTAGTGTGTAGTATAGTGTAGTGTGTAGTATAGTGTAGTGTGTAGTATAGTGTAGTGTGTAGTATAGTGTAGTGTGCAGTATAGTGTAGTGTGTAGTATAGTATAGTGTGTAGTATAGTGTAGTGTGTAGTATAGTGTAGTGTGCAGTATAGTGTAGTGTGTAGTATAGTGTAGTGTGTAGTATAGTGTAGTGTGCAGTATAGTGTAGTGTGCAGTATAGTGTAGTGTGTAGTATAGTGTAGTGTGTAGTATAGTGTAGTGTGTAGTATAGTGTAGTGTGTAGTATAGTGTAGTGTGTAGTATAGTGTAGTGTGTAGTATAGTATAGTGTGTAGTATAGTGTAGTGTGTAGTATAGTGTAGTGTGCAGTATAGTGTAGTGTGTAGTATAGTATAGTGTGTAGTATAGTGTAGTGTGTAGTATAGTGTAGTGTGTAGTATAGTGTAGTGTGCAATATAGTGTAGTGTGCAGTATAGTGTAGTGTGTAGTATAGTGTAGTGTGTAGTATAGTGTAGTGTGTAGTATAGTGTAGTGTGTAGTATAGTATAGTGTGTAGTATAGTGTAGTGTGTAGTATAGTGTAGTGTGCAGTATAGTGTAGTGTGTAGTATAGTGTAGTGTGCAGTATAGTGTAGTGTGTAGTATAGTGTAGTGTGTAGTATAGTGTAGTGTGTAGTATAGTATAGTGTGTAGTATAGTGTAGTGTGTAGTATAGTGTAGTGTGCAGTATAGTGTAGTGTGTAGTATAGTGTAGTGTGTAGTGTAGTGTGTAGTATAGTGTAGTGTGTAGTGTAGTGTGCAGTGTAGTGTAGTGTGTAGTATAGTGTAGTGTGTAGTATAGTGTAGTGTGTAGTATAGTGTAGTGTGCAGTATAGTGTAGTGTGTAGTGTAGTGTAGTGTGTAGTATAGTGTAGTGTGCAGTATAGTGTAGTGTGTAGTGTAGTGTAGTGTGTAGTGTAGTGTGCAGTGTAGTGTAGTGTGTAGTATAGTGTAGTGTGTAGTATAGTGTAGTGTGCAGTATAGTGTAGTGTGTAGTATAGTGTAGTGTGTAGTATAGTGTAGTGTGCAGTATAGTGTAGTGTGTAGTATAGTGTAGTGTGCAGTATAGTGTAGTGTGTAGTATAGTGTAGTGTGTAGTATAGTGTAGTGTGTAGTATAGTGTAGTGTGCAATATAGTGTAGTGTGCAGTATAGTGTAGTGTGTAGTATAGTGTAGTGTGTAGTATAGTGTAGTGTGTAGTATAGTGTAGTGTGTAGTATAGTGTAGTGTGCAGTATAGTGTAGTGTGTAGTATAGTGTAGTGTGTAGTATAGTGTAGTGTGCAGTATAGTGTAGTGTGTAGTATAGTGTAGTGTGTAGTATAGTGTAGTGTGTAGTATAGTATAGTGTGTAGTATAGTGTAGTGTGTAGTATAGTGTAGTGTGCAGTATAGTGTAGTGTGTAGTATAGTGTAGTGTGTAGTGTAGTGTGTAGTATAGTGTAGTGTGTAGTGTAGTGTGCAGTGTAGTGTAGTGTGTAGTATAGTGTAGTGTGTAGTATAGTGTAGTGTGCAGTATAGTGTAGTGTGCAGTATAGTGTAGTGTGTAGTGTAGTGTAGTGTGTAGTATAGTGTAGTGTGCAGTATAGTGTAGTGTGTAGTGTAGTGTAGTGTGTAGTGTAGTGTGCAGTGTAGTGTAGTGTGTAGTATAGTGTAGTGTGTAGTATAGTGTAGTGTGCAGTATAGTGTAGTGTGTAGTATAGTGTAGTGTGTAGTATAGTGTGTAGTATAGTGTAGTGTGTAGTATAGTGTAGTGTGCAGTATAGTGTGTAGTATAGTGTAGTGTGCAGTATAGTGTAGTGTGTAGTATAGTGTAGTGTGCAGTATAGTGTAGTGTGTAGTATAGTGTAGTGTGTAGTATAGTGTAGTGTGCAGTATAGTGTAGTGTGTAGTATAGTGTAGTGTGTAGTGTAGTGTAGTGTGTAGTATAGTGTAGTGTGTAGTATAGTGTAGTGTGTAGTATAGTGTAGTGTGTAGTATAGTGTAGTGTGTAGTATAGTGTAGTGTGTAGTATAGTGTAGTGTGTAGTATAGTGTAGTGTGTAGTGTAGTGTAGTGTGTAGTATAGTGTAGTGTGTAGTATAGTGTAGTGTGTAGTATAGTGTAGTGTGCAGTATAGTGTAGTGTGTAGTATAGTGTAGTGTGTAGTATAGTGTAGTGTGTAGTATAGTGTAGTGTGTAGTATAGTGTAGTGTGTAGTGTAGTGTAGTGTGTAGTATAGTGTAGTGTGTAGTATAGTATAGTGTGTAGTATAGTGTAGTGTGTAGTATAGTATAGTGTGCAGTATAGTGTAGTGTGTAGTATAGTGTAGTGTGCAGTATAGTGTAGTGTGTAGTATAGTGTAGTGTGCAGTGTAGTATAGTGTGTAGTATAGTGTAGTGTGCAGTATAGTGTAGTGTGCAGTATAGTGTAGTGTGCAGTATAGTGTAGTGTGTAGTATAGTGTAGTGTGTAGTATAGTGTAGTGTGTAGTATTGTGTAGTGTGTAGTATAGTGTAGTGTGCAGTATAGTGTAGTGTGTAGTATAGTGTAGTGTGTAGTATAGTGTAGTGTGTAGTATAGTATAGTGTGCAGTATAGTGTAGTGTGCAGTATAGTGTAGTGTGTAGTATAGTGTAGTGTGTAATATAGTGTAGTGTGTAGTATAGTATAGTGTGCAGTATAGTGTAGTGTGTAGTGTAGTGTAGTGTGTAGTATAGTGTAGTGTGTAGTATAGTGTGCAGTATAGTGTAGTGTGTAGTATAGTGTAGTGTGCAGTATAGTGTAGTGTGTAGTATAGTGTAGTGTGCAGTATAGTGTAGTGTAGTGTGCAGTATAGTGTAGTGTGTAGTATAGTGTGCAGTATAGTGTAGTGTGTAGTGTAGTGTAGTGTGTAGTATAGTGTAGTGTGTAGTATAGTGTGCAGTATAGTGTAGTGTGTAGTATAGTGTAGTGTGCAGTATAGTGTAGTGTGTAGTATAGTGTAGTGTGCAGTATAGTGTAGTGTGTAGTGTAGTGTGCAGTATAGTGTAGTGTGTAGTATAGTGTAGTGTGCAGTATAGTGTAGTGTGTAGTATAGTGTAGTGTGTAGTATAGTGTAGTGTGTAGTGTAGTGTAGTGTGTAGTATAGTGTAGTGTGTAGTATAGTGTAGTGTGTAGTATAGTGTAGTGTGTAGTATAGTGTAGTGTGTAGTATAGTGTAGTGTGTAGTGTAGTGTAGTGTGTAGTATAGTGTAGTGTGTAGTATAGTATAGTGTGTAGTATAGTGTAGTGTGTAGTATAGTATAGTGTGCAGTATAGTGTAGTGTGTAGTATAGTGTAGTGTGCAGTATAGTGTAGTGTGTAGTATAGTGTAGTGTGCAGTGTAGTATATTGTGTAGTATAGTGTAGTGTGCAGTATAGTGTAGTGTGCAGTATAGTGTAGTGTGCAGCATAGTGTAGTGTGTAGTATAGTGTAGTGTGTAGTATAGTGTAGTGTGTAGTATTGTGTAGTGTGTAGTATAGTGTAGTGTGCAGTATAGTGTAGTGTGTAGTATAGTGTAGTGTGTAGTATAGTGTAGTGTGTAGTATAGTATAGTGTGCAGTATAGTGTAGTGTGCAGTATAGTGTAGTGTGTAGTATAGTGTAGTGTGTAGTATAGTGTAGTGTGTAGTATAGTATAGTGTGCAGTATAGTGTAGTGTGTAGTGTAGTGTAGTGTGTAGTATAGTGTAGTGTGTAGTATAGTGTGCAGTATAGTGTAGTGTGTAGTATAGTGTAGTGTGCAGTATAGTGTAGTGTGTAGTATAGTGTAGTGTGCAGTATAGTGTAGTGTGTAGTGTAGTGCGCAGTATAGTGTAGTGTGTAGTATAGTGTGCAGTATAGTGTAGTGTGTAGTGTAGTGTAGTGTGTAGTATAGTGTAGTGTGTAGTATAGTGTGCAGTATAGTGTAGTGTGTAGTATAGTGTAGTGTGCAGTATAGTGTAGTGTGTAGTATAGTGTAGTGTGCAGTATAGTGTAGTGTGTAGTGTAGTGTGCAGTATAGTGTAGTGTGTAGTGTAGTGTGTAGTATAGTATAATGTGTAGTATAGTGTAGTGTGTAGTATAGTGTAGTGTGTAGTGTAGTGTAGTGTGCAATATAGTGTAGTGTGCAGTATAGTGTAGTGTGTAGTATAGTGTAGTGTGTAGTATAGTGTAGTGTGTAGTATAGTGTAGTGTGTAGTATAGTGTAGTGTGCAGTATAGTGTAGTGTGTAGTATAGTGTAGTGTGTAGTATAGTGTAGTGTGCAGTATAGTGTAGTGTGTAGTATAGTGTAGTGTGTAGTATAGTGTAGTGTGTAGTATAGTATAGTGTGTAGTATAGTGTAGTGTGTAGTATAGTGTAGTGTGCAGTATAGTGTAGTGTGTAGTATAGTGTAGTGTGTAGTGTAGTGTGTAGTATAGTGTAGTGTGTAGTGTAGTGTGCAGTGTAGTGTAGTGTGTAGTATAGTGTAGTGTGTAGTATAGTGTAGTGTGCAGTATAGTGTAGTGTGCAGTATAGTGTAGTGTGTAGTGTAGTGTAGTGTGTAGTATAGTGTAGTGTGCAGTATAGTGTAGTGTGTAGTGTAGTGTAGTGTGTAGTGTAGTGTGCAGTGTAGTGTAGTGTGTAGTATAGTGTAGTGTGTAGTATAGTGTAGTGTGCAGTATAGTGTAGTGTGTAGTATAGTGTAGTGTGTAGTATAGTGTGTAGTATAGTGTAGTGTGTAGTATAGTGTAGTGTGCAGTATAGTGTGTAGTATAGTGTAGTGTGCAGTATAGTGTAGTGTGTAGTATAGTGTAGTGTGCAGTATAGTGTAGTGTGTAGTATAGTGTAGTGTGTAGTATAGTGTAGTGTGCAGTATAGTGTAGTGTGTAGTATAGTGTAGTGTGTAGTATAGTGTAGTGTGTAGTGTAGTGTAGTGTGTAGTATAGTGTAGTGTGTAGTATAGTGTAGTGTGTAGTATAGTGTAGTGTGTAGTATAGTGTAGTGTGTAGTATAGTGTAGTGTGTAGTATAGTGTAGTGTGTAGTGTAGTGTAGTGTGTAGTACAGTGTAGTGTGTAGTATAGTGTAGTGTGTAGTATAGTGTAGTGTGCAGTATAGTGTAGTGTGTAGTATAGTGTAGTGTGTAGTATAGTGTAGTGTGTAGTATAGTGTAGTGTGTAGTATAGTGTAGTGTGTAGTATAGTGTAGTGTGTAGTGTAGTGTAGTGTGTAGTATAGTGTAGTGTGTAGTATAGTATAGTGTGTAGTATAGTGTAGTGTGTAGTATAGTATAGTGTGCAGTATAGTGTAGTGTGTAGTATAGTGTAGTGTGCAGTATAGTGTAGTGTGTAGTATAGTGTAGTGTGCAGTGTAGTATAGTGTGTAGTATAGTGTAGTGTGCAGTATAGTGTAGTGTGCAGTATAGTGTAGTGTGCAGTATAGTGTAGTGTGTAGTATAGTGTAGTGTGTAGTATAGTGTAGTGTGTAGTATTGTGTAGTGTGTAGTATAGTGTAGTGTGCAGTATAGTGTAGTGTGTAGTATAGTGTAGTGTGTAGTATAGTGTAGTGTGTAGTATAGTATAGTGTGTAGTATAGTGTAGTGTGTAGTGTAGTGTAGTGTGTAGTATAGTGTAGTGTGTAGTATAGTATAGTGTGTAGTATAGTGTAGTGTGTAGTATAGTGTAGTGTGCAGTATAGTGTAGTGTGTAGTATAGTGTAGTGTGCAGTATAGTGTAGTGTGTAGTATAGTGTAGTGTGTAGTATAGTGTAGTGTGTAGTATAGTATAGTGTGTAGTATAGTGTAGTGTGTAGTATAGTGTAGTGTGCAGTATAGTGTAGTGTGTAGTATAGTGTAGTGTGTAGTGTAGTGTGTAGTATAGTGTAGTGTGTAGTGTAGTGTGCAGTGTAGTGTAGTGTGTAGTATAGTGTAGTGTGTAGTATAGTGTAGTGTGTAGTATAGTGTAGTGTGCAGTATAGTGTAGTGTGTAGTGTAGTGTAGTGTGTAGTATAGTGTAGTGTGCAGTATAGTGTAGTGTGTAGTGTAGTGTGTAGTGTAGTGTGCAGTGTAGTGTAGTGTGTAGTATAGTGTAGTGTGTAGTATAGTGTAGTGTGCAGTATAGTGTAGTGTGTAGTATAGTGTAGTGTGTAGTATAGTGTAGTGTGCAGTATAGTGTGTAGTATAGTGTAGTGTGCAGTATAGTGTAGTGTGCAGTATAGTGTAGTGTGTAGTATAGTGTAGTGTGTAGTATAGTGTAGTGTGTTGTATAGTGTAGTGTGTAGTATAGTGTAGTGTGCAGTATAGTGTAGTGTGTAGTGTAGTGTGCAGTATAGTGTAGTGTGTAGTG
The DNA here is from genome assembly GCF_963971535.1 of Notolepis coatsorum. NCBI lineage: Eukaryota > Metazoa > Chordata > Actinopteri > Aulopiformes > Paralepididae > Notolepis > Notolepis coatsorum. The sequence continues at coordinate 6,916 of NW_028170263.1, forward strand.
TAGTGTGCAGTGTAGTGTAGTGTGTAGTATAGTGTAGTGTGTAGTATAGTGTAGTGTGCAGTATAGTGTAGTGTGTAGTATAGTGTAGTGTGCAGTATAGTGTAGTGTGCAGTATAGTGTAGTGTGTAGTATAGTGTAGTGTGTAGTATAGTGTAGTGTGCAGTATAGTGTAGTGTGTAGTATAGTATAGTGTGTAGTATAGTGTAGTGTGTAGTATAGTGTAGTGTGTAGTATAGTGTAGTGTGTAGTATAGTGTAGTGTGTAGTATAGTGTAGTGTGCAGTATAGTGTAGTGTGTAGTATAGTATAGTGTGTAGTATAGTGTAGTGTGTAGTATAGTGTAGTGTGCAGTATAGTGTAGTGTGTAGTATAGTGTAGTGTGTAGTATAGTGTAGTGTGCAGTATAGTGTAGTGTGCAGTATAGTGTAGTGTGTAGTATAGTGTAGTGTGTAGTATAGTGTAGTGTGTAGTATAGTGTAGTGTGTAGTATAGTGTAGTGTGTAGTATAGTGTAGTGTGTAGTATAGTATAGTGTGTAGTATAGTGTAGTGTGTAGTATAGTGTAGTGTGCAGTATAGTGTAGTGTGTAGTATAGTATAGTGTGTAGTATAGTGTAGTGTGTAGTATAGTGTAGTGTGTAGTATAGTGTAGTGTGCAATATAGTGTAGTGTGCAGTATAGTGTAGTGTGTAGTATAGTGTAGTGTGTAGTATAGTGTAGTGTGTAGTATAGTGTAGTGTGTAGTATAGTATAGTGTGTAGTATAGTGTAGTGTGTAGTATAGTGTAGTGTGCAGTATAGTGTAGTGTGTAGTATAGTGTAGTGTGCAGTATAGTGTAGTGTGTAGTATAGTGTAGTGTGTAGTATAGTGTAGTGTGTAGTATAGTATAGTGTGTAGTATAGTGTAGTGTGTAGTATAGTGTAGTGTGCAGTATAGTGTAGTGTGTAGTATAGTGTAGTGTGTAGTGTAGTGTGTAGTATAGTGTAGTGTGTAGTGTAGTGTGCAGTGTAGTGTAGTGTGTAGTATAGTGTAGTGTGTAGTATAGTGTAGTGTGTAGTATAGTGTAGTGTGCAGTATAGTGTAGTGTGTAGTGTAGTGTAGTGTGTAGTATAGTGTAGTGTGCAGTATAGTGTAGTGTGTAGTGTAGTGTAGTGTGTAGTGTAGTGTGCAGTGTAGTGTAGTGTGTAGTATAGTGTAGTGTGTAGTATAGTGTAGTGTGCAGTATAGTGTAGTGTGTAGTATAGTGTAGTGTGTAGTATAGTGTAGTGTGCAGTATAGTGTGTAGTATAGTGTAGTGTGCAGTATAGTGTAGTGTGCAGTATAGTGTAGTGTGTAGTATAGTGTAGTGTGTAGTATAGTGTAGTGTGTTGTATAGTGTAGTGTGTAGTATAGTGTAGTGCGCAGTATAGTGTAGTGTGTAGTGTAGTGTGCAGTATAGTGTAGTGTGTAGTGTAGTGTGCAGTGTAGTGTAGTGTGTAGTATAGTGTAGTGTGTAGTATAGTGTAGTGTGCAGTATAGTGTAGTGTGTAGTATAGTGTAGTGTGCAGTATAGTGTAGTGTGCAGTATAGTGTAGTGTGTAGTGTAGTGTGCAGTATAGTGTAGTGTGTAGTGTAGTGTGTAGTATAGTATAATGTGTAGTATAGTGTAGTGTGTAGTATAGTGTAGTGTGCAGTATAGTGTAGTGTGCAGTATAGTGTAGTGTGTAGTATAGTGAAGTGTGCAGTATAGTGTGCAGTATAGTGTAGTGTGTAGTATAGTGTAGTGTGCAGTATAGTGTAGTGTGCAGTATAGTGTAGTGTGTAGTGTAGTGTGCAGTATAGTGTAGTGTGTAGTGTAGTGTGTAGTATAGTATAATGTGTAGTATAGTGTAGTGTGTAGTATAGTGTAGTGTGTAGTATAGTGTAGTGTGTAGTATAGTGTAGTGTGCAGTATAGTGTAGTGTGTAGTATAGTGTAGTGTGCAGTATAGTGTAGTGTGTAGTGTAGTGTGCAGTATAGTGTAGTGTGTAGTGTAGTGTGTAGTATAGTATAATGTGTAGTATAGTGTAGTGTGTAGTATAGTGTAGTGTGTAGTGTAGTGTAGTGTGTAGTATAGTGTAGTGTGTAGTGTAGTGTAGTGTGTAGTATAGTGTAGTGTGTAGTATAGTGTAGTGTGTAGTGTAGTGTAGTGTGTAGTATAGTGTAGTGTGCAGTATAGTATAGTGTGCAGTATAGTGTAGTGTGTAGTATAGTGTAGTGTGTAGTATAGTGTAGTGTGTAGTATAGTGTAGTGTGCAGTATAGTGTAGTGTGTAGTATAGTGTAGTGTGTAGTATAGTGTAGTGTGTAGTATAGTATAGTGTGCAGTATAGTGTAGTGTGCAGTATAGTGTAGTGTGTAGTATAGTGTAGTGTGTAGTATAGTGTAGTGTGTAGTATAGTATAGTGTGCAGTATAGTGTAGTGTGTAGTGTAGTGTAGTGTGTAGTATAGTGTAGTGTGTAGTATAGTGTGCAGTATAGTGTAGTGTGTAGTATAGTGTAGTGTGCAGTATAGTGTAGTGTGTAGTATAGTGTAGTGTGCAGTATAGTGTAGTGTGTAGTGTAGTGTGCAGTATAGTGTAGTGTGTAGTATAGTGTGCAGTATAGTGTAGTGTGTAGTGTAGTGTAGTGTGTAGTATAGTGTAGTGTGTAGTATAGTGTGCAGTATAGTGTAGTGTGTAGTATAGTGTAGTGTGCAGTATAGTGTAGTGTGTAGTATAGTGTAGTGTGCAGTATAGTGTAGTGTGTAGTGTAGTGTGCAGTATAGTGTAGTGTGTAGTATAGTATAATGTGTAGTATAGTGTAGTGTGTAGTATAGTGTAGTGTGTAGTGTAGTGTAGTGTGTAGTATAGTGTAGTGTGTAGTGTAGTGTAGTGTGTAGTATAGTGTAGTGTGTAGTATAGTGTAGTGTGTAGTGTAGTGTAGTGTGTAGTATAGTGTAGTGTAAAGTATAGTATAGTGTGCAGTATAGTGTAGTGTGTAGTATAGTGTAGTGTGTAGTATAGTGTAGTGTGTAGTATAGTGTAGTGTGCAGTATAGTGTAGTGTGTAGTATAGTGTAGTGTGTAGTATAGTGTAGTGTGCAGTGTAGTATAGTGTGTAGTATAGTGTAGTGTGCATTATAGTGTAGTGTGCAGTATAGTGTAGTGTGCAGTATAGTGTAGTGTGTAGTATAGTGTAGTGTGTAGTATAGTGTAGTGTGTAGTATTGTGTAGTGTGTAGTATAGTGTAGTGTGCAGTATAGTGTAGTGTGTAGTATAGTGTAGTGTGTAGTATAGTGTAGTGTGTAGTATAGTATAGTGTGCAGTATAGTGTAGTGTGTAGTGTAGTGTAGTGTGTAGTATAGTGTAGTGTGTAGTATAGTGTGCAGTATAGTGTAGTGTGTAGTATAGTGTAGTGTGCAGTATAGTGTAGTGTGTAGTATAGTGTAGTGTGCAGTATAGTGTAGTGTGTAGTGTAGTGTGCAGTATAGTGTAGTGTGTAGTGTAGTGTGTAGTATAGTATAATGTGTAGTATAGTGTAGTGTGTAGTATAGTGTAGTGTGTAGTATAGTGTAGTGTGTAGTATAGTGTAGTATGTAGTATAGTGTAGTGTGCAGTATAGTGTAGTGTGTAGTATAGTGTAGTGTGTAGTATAGTGTAGTGTGCAGTATAGTGTGCAGTATAGTGTAGTGTGTAGTATAGTGTAGTGTGCAGTATAGTGTAGTGTGTAGTGTAGTGTGCAGTATAGTGTAGTGTGTAGTGTAGTGTGTAGTATAGTATAATGTGTAGTATAGTGTAGTGTGTAGTATAGTGTAGTGTGCAGTATAGTGTAGTGTGCAGTATAGTGTAGTGTGTAGTATAGTGTAGTGTGTAGTATAGTGTGCAGTATAGTGTAGTGTGTAGTATAGTGTAGTGTGCAGTATAGTGTAGTGTGCAGTATAGTGTAGTGTGTAGTGTAGTGTGCAGTATAGTGTAGTGTGTAGTGTAGTGTGTAGTATAGTATAATGTGTAGTATAGTGTAGTGTGTAGTATAGTGTAGTGTGTAGTATAGTGTAGTGTGTAGTATAGTGTAGTGTGTAGTATAGTGTAGTGTGTAGTATAGTGTAGTGTGTAGTATAGTATAGTGTGTAGTATAGTGTAGTGTGTAGTATAGTGTAGTGTGCAGTATAGTGTAGTGTGTAGTATAGTATAGTGTGTAGTATAGTGTAGTGTGTAGTATAGTGTAGTGTGTAGTATAGTGTGCAATATAGTGTAGTGTGCAGTATAGTGTAGTGTGTAGTATAGTGTAGTGTGTAGTATAGTGTAGTGTGTAGTATAGTGTAGTGTGTAGTATAGTATAGTGTGTAGTATAGTGTAGTGTGTAGTATAGTGTAGTGTGCAGTATAGTGTAGTGTGTAGTATAGTGTAGTGTGCAGTATAGTGTAGTGTGTAGTATAGTATAGTGTGTAGTATAGTGTAGTGTGTAGTATAGTGTAGTGTGCAGTATAGTGTAGTGTGTAGTATAGTGTAGTGTGTAGTGTAGTGTGTAGTATAGTGTAGTGTGTAGTGTAGTGTGCAGTGTAGTGTAGTGTGTAGTATAGTGTAGTGTGTAGTATAGTGTAGTGTGTAGTATAGTGTAGTGTGCAGTATAGTGTAGTGTGTAGTGTAGTGTAGTGTGTAGTATAGTGTAGTGTGCAGTATAGTGTAGTGTGTAGTGTAGTGTAGTGTGTAGTGTAGTGTGCAGTGTAGTGTAGTGTGTAGTATAGTGTAGTGTGTAGTATAGTGTAGTGTGCAGTATAGTGTAGTGTGTAGTATAGTGTAGTGTGTAGTATAGTGTAGTGTGCAGTATAGTGTGTAGTATAGTGTAGTGTGCAGTATAGTGTAGTGTGCAGTATAGTGTAGTGTGTAGTATAGTGTAGTGTGTAGTATAGTGTAGTGTGTTGTATAGTGTAGTGTGTAGTATAGTGTAGTGTGCAGTATAGTGTAGTGTGTAGTGTAGTGTGCAGTATAGTGTAGTGTGTAGTGTAGTGTGCAGTGTAGTGTAGTGTGTAGTATAGTGTAGTGTGTAGTATAGTGTAGTGTGCAGTATAGTGTAGTGTGTAGTATAGTGTAGTGTGCAGTATAGTGTAGTGTGCAGTATAGTGTAGTGTGTAGTATAGTGTAGTGTGTAGTATAGTGTAGTGTGCAGTATAGTGTAGTGTGTAGTATAGTATAGTGTGTAGTATAGTGTAGTGTGTAGTATAGTGTAGTGTGTAGTATAGTGTAGTGTGTAGTATAGTGTAGTGTGTAGTATAGTGTAGTGTGCAGTATAGTGTAGTGTGTAGTATAGTATAGTGTGTAGTATAGTGTAGTGTGTAGTATAGTGTAGTGTGCAGTATAGTGTAGTGTGTAGTATAGTGTAGTGTGTAGTATAGTGTAGTGTGCAGTATAGTGTAGTGTGCAGTATAGTGTAGTGTGTAGTATAGTGTAGTGTGTAGTATAGTGTAGTGTGTAGTATAGTGTAGTGTGTAGTATAGTGTAGTGTGTAGTATAGTATAGTGTGTAGTATAGTGTAGTGTGTAGTATAGTGTAGTGTGCAGTATAGTGTAGTGTGTAGTATAGTATAGTGTGTAGTATAGTGTAGTGTGTAGTATAGTGTAGTGTGTAGTATAGTGTAGTGTGCAATATAGTGTAGTGTGCAGTATAGTGTAGTGTGTAGTATAGTGTAGTGTGTAGTATAGTGTAGTGTGTAGTATAGTGTAGTGTGTAGTATAGTATAGTGTGTAGTATAGTGTAGTGTGTAGTATAGTGTAGTGTGCAGTATAGTGTAGTGTGTAGTATAGTGTAGTGTGCAGTATAGTGTAGTGTGTAGTATAGTGTAGTGTGTAGTATAGTGTAGTGTGTAGTATAGTATAGTGTGTAGTATAGTGTAGTGTGTAGTATAGTGTAGTGTGCAGTATAGTGTAGTGTGTAGTATAGTGTAGTGTGTAGTGTAGTGTGTAGTATAGTGTAGTGTGTAGTGTAGTGTGCAGTGTAGTGTAGTGTGTAGTATAGTGTAGTGTGTAGTATAGTGTAGTGTGTAGTATAGTGTAGTGTGCAGTATAGTGTAGTGTGTAGTGTAGTGTAGTGTGTAGTATAGTGTAGTGTGCAGTATAGTGTAGTGTGTAGTGTAGTGTAGTGTGTAGTGTAGTGTGCAGTGTAGTGTAGTGTGTAGTATAGTGTAGTGTGTAGTATAGTGTAGTGTGCAGTATAGTGTAGTGTGTAGTATAGTGTAGTGTGTAGTATAGTGTAGTGTGCAGTATAGTGTGTAGTATAGTGTAGTGTGCAGTATAGTGTAGTGTGCAGTATAGTGTAGTGTGTAGTATAGTGTAGTGTGTAGTATAGTGTAGTGTGTTGTATAGTGTAGTGTGTAGTATAGTGTAGTGCGCAGTATAGTGTAGTGTGTAGTGTAGTGTGCAGTATAGTGTAGTGTGTAGTGTAGTGTGCAGTGTAGTGTAGTGTGTAGTATAGTGTAGTGTGTAGTATAGTGTAGTGTGCAGTATAGTGTAGTGTGTAGTATAGTGTAGTGTGCAGTATAGTGTAGTGTGCAGTATAGTGTAGTGTGTAGTGTAGTGTGCAGTATAGTGTAGTGTGTAGTGTAGTGTGTAGTATAGTATAATGTGTAGTATAGTGTAGTGTGTAGTATAGTGTAGTGTGCAGTATAGTGTAGTGTGCAGTATAGTGTAGTGTGTAGTATAGTGAAGTGTGCAGTATAGTGTGCAGTATAGTGTAGTGTGTAGTATAGTGTAGTGTGCAGTATAGTGTAGTGTGCAGTATAGTGTAGTGTGTAGTGTAGTGTGCAGTATAGTGTAGTGTGTAGTGTAGTGTGTAGTATAGTATAATGTGTAGTATAGTGTAGTGTGTAGTATAGTGTAGTGTGTAGTATAGTGTAGTGTGTAGTATAGTGTAGTGTGTAGTATAGTGTAGTGTGTAGTATAGTATAGTGTGTAGTATAGTGTAGTGTGTAGTATAGTGTAGTGTGCAGTATAGTGTAGTGTGTAGTATAGTATCGTGTGTAGTATAGTGTAGTGTGCAGTGTAGTGTGCAGTATAGTGTGTCGTATAGTGTAGTGTGTAGTATAGTGTAGTGTGCAGTATAGTGTAGTGTGTAGTATAGTGTAGTGTGCAGTATAGTGTAGTGTGTAGTATAGTGTAGTGTGTAGTATAGTGTAGTGTGTAGTATAGTGTAGTGTGCAATATAGTGTAGTGTGCAGTATAGTGTAGTGTGCAGTATAGTGTAGTGTGTAGTATAGTGTAGTGTGTAGTATTGTATAGTGTGTAGTATAGTGTAGTGTGTAGTATAGTGTAGTGTGCAGTATAGTGTAGTGTGTAGTATAGTGTAGTGTGTAGTATAGTGTAGTGTGCAGTATAGTGTAGTGTGCAGTATAGTGTAGTGTGTAGTATAGTGTAGTGTGTAGTATAGTGTAGTGTGTAGTATAGTGTAGTGTGTAGTATAGTGTAGTGTGTAGTATAGTGTAGTGTGTAGTATAGTATAGTGTGTAGTATAGTGTAGTGTGCAGTATAGTGTAGTGTGTAGTATAGTATAGTGTGTAGTATAGTGTAGTGTGTAGTATAGTGTAGTGTGTAGTATAGTGTAGTGTGCAATATAGTGTAGTGTGCAGTATAGTGTAGTGTGTAGTATAGTGTAGTGTGTAGTATAGTGTAGTGTGTAGTATAGTGTAGTGTGTAGTATAGTATAGTGTGTAGTATAGTGTAGTGTGTAGTATAGTGTAGTGTGCAGTATAGTGTAGTGTGTAGTATAGTGTAGTGTGCAGTATAGTGTAGTGTGTAGTATAGTGTAGTGTGTAGTATAGTGTAGTGTGTAGTATAGTATAGTGTGTAGTATAGTGTAGTGTGTAGTATAGTGTAGTGTGCAGTATAGTGTAGTGTGTAGTATAGTGTAGTGTGTAGTGTAGTGTGTAGTATAGTGTAGTGTGTAGTGTAGTGTGCAGTGTAGTGTAGTGTGTAGTATAGTGTAGTGTGTAGTATAGTGTAGTGTGTAGTATAGTGTAGTGTGCAGTATAGTGTAGTGTGTAGTGTAGTGTAGTGTGTAGTATAGTGTAGTGTGCAGTATAGTGTAGTGTGTAGTGTAGTGTAGTGTGTAGTGTAGTGTGCAGTGTAGTGTAGTGTGTAGTATAGTGTAGTGTGTAGTATAGTGTAGTGTGCAGTATAGTGTAGTGTGTAGTATAGTGTAGTGTGTAGTATAGTGTAGTGTGCAGTATAGTGTGTAGTATAGTGTAGTGTGCAGTATAGTGTAGTGTGCAGTATAGTGTAGTGTGTAGTATAGTGTAGTGTGTAGTATAGTGTAGTGTGTTGTATAGTGTAGTGTGTAGTATAGTGTAGTGTGCAGTATAGTGTAGTGTGTAGTGTAGTGTGCAGTATAGTGTAGTGTGTAGTGTAGTGTGCAGTGTAGTGTAGTGTGTAGTATAGTGTAGTGTGTAGTATAGTGTAGTGTGCAGTATAGTGTAGTGTGTAGTATAGTGTAGTGTGCAGTATAGTGTAGTGTGCAGTATAGTGTAGTGTGTAGTGTAGTGTGCAGTATAGTGTAGTGTGTAGTGTAGTGTGTAGTATAGTATAATGTGTAGTATAGTGTAGTGTGTAGTATAGTGTAGTGTGCAGTATAGTGTAGTGTGCAGTATAGTGTAGTGTGTAGTATAGTGTAGTGTGCAGTATAGTGTGCAGTATAGTGTAGTGTGTAGTATAGTGTAGTGTGCAGTATAGTGTAGTGTGCAGTATAGTGTAGTGTGTAGTGTAGTGTGCAGTATAGTGTAGTGTGTAGTGTAGTGTGTAGTATAGTATAATGTGTAGTATAGTGTAGTGTGTAGTATAGTGTAGTGTGTAGTATAGTGTAGTGTGTAGTATAGTGTAGTGTGTAGTATAGTGTAGTGTGTAGTATAGTATAGTGTGTAGTATAGTGTAGTGTGTAGTATAGTGTAGTGTGCAGTATAGTGTAGTGTGTAGTATAGTATCGTGTGTAGTATAGTGTAGTGTGCAGTGTAGTGTGCAGTATAGTGTGTCGTATAGTGTAGTGTGTAGTATAGTGTAGTGTGCAGTATAGTGTAGTGTGTAGTATAGTGTAGTGTGCAGTATAGTGTAGTGTGTAGTATAGTGTAGTGTGTAGTATAGTGTAGTGTGTAGTATAGTGTAGTGTGCAATATAGTGTAGTGTGCAGTATAGTGTAGTGTGTAGTATAGTGTAGTGTGTAGTATAGTGTAGTGTGTAGTATAGTGTAGTGTGTAGTATAGTGTAGTGTGCAGTATAGTGTAGTGTGTAGTATAGTGTAGTGTGTAGTATAGTGTAGTGTGCAGTATAGTGTAGTGTGTAGTATAGTGTAGTGTGTAGTATAGTGTAGTGTGTAGTATAGTATAGTGTGTAGTATAGTGTAGTGTGTAGTATAGTGTAGTGTGCAGTATAGTGTAGTGTGTAGTATAGTGTAGTGTGTAGTGTAGTGTGTAGTATAGTGTAGTGTGTAGTGTAGTGTGCAGTGTAGTGTAGTGTGTAGTATAGTGTAGTGTGTAGTATAGTGTAGTGTGCAGTATAGTGTAGTGTGCAGTATAGTGTCGTGTGTAGTGTAGTGTAGTGTGTAGTATAGTGTAGTGTGCAGTATAGTGTAGTGTGTAGTGTAGTGTGTAGTGTAGTGTGCAGTGTAGTGTAGTGTGTAGTATAGTGTAGTGTGTAGTATAGTGTAGTGTGCAGTATAGTGTAGTGTGTAGTATAGTGTAGTGTGTAGTATAGTGTGTAGTATAGTGTAGTGTGTAGTATAGTGTAGTGTGCAGTATAGTGTGTAGTATAGTGTAGTGTGCAGTATAGTGTAGTGTGTAGTATAGTGTAGTGTGCAGTATAGTGTAGTGTGTAGTATAGTGTAGTGTGTAGTATAGTGTAGTGTGCAGTATAGTGTAGTGTGTAGTATAGTGTAGTGTGTAGTATAGTGTAGTGTGTAGTGTAGTGTAGTGTGTAGTATAGTGTAGTGTGTAGTATAGTGTAGTGTGTAGTATAGTGTAGTGTGTAGTATAGTGTAGTGTGTAGTATAGTGTAGTGTGTAGTATAGTGTAGTGTGTAGTGTAGTGTAGTGTGTAGTATAGTGTAGTGTGTAGTATAGTGTAGTGTGTAGTATAGTGTAGTGTGCAGTATAGTGTAGTGTGTAGTATAGTGTAGTGTGTAGTATAGTGTAGTGTGTAGTATAGTGTAGTGTGTAGTATAGTGTAGTGTGTAGTATAGTGTAGTGTGCAGTATAGTGTAGTGTGTAGTATAGTGTAGTGTGTAGTATAGTGTAGTGTGCAGTATAGTGTAGTGTGTAGTATAGTGTAGTGTGTAGTATAGTGTAGTGTGTAGTATAGTATAGTGTGTAGTATAGTGTAGTGTGTAGTATAGTGTAGTGTGCAGTATAGTGTA
>NW_028170262.1:0-10000 GCF_963971535.1 Notolepis coatsorum
CCTTTGAGCAAAGAAAAGGTTGACTTTTTTGTAATATACACACTTGTATAATTTGTAAAATATTACAAATCTGAATTTTTAGATTCTATTAGACCCTACCTATTGTTAGAAGCCTTCATTTGACACAGACAGGCTTAACTGACCCAACAAACGGAGCCAAATAGAAACATTAATGGCTGAGAATGTCATAGATACCCATGATAAACAGATAATAATCATAAGCATCATCATTGAGAGCCAAAAATGTAATTCCCATTGGGTATAGGAGGTGGAGGGGGGCGTTATGGGACCTGGATGTCAGATAGGGGGGGCGTTATGGGACCTGGACATCAGATAGGGGGGGGCATTATGGGACCTGGATGTCAGATAGGGGGGCGTTATGGGACCTGGACGTCAGATAGGGGGGGGGCGTTATGGGACCTGGATGTCAGATAGGGGGGGCATTATGGGACCTGGACGTCAGATAGGGGGGTGTTATGGGACCTGGACATCAGATAGGGGGGGGTTATGGGACCTGGACATCAGATAGGGGGGGGGTTATGGGACCTGGATGTCAGATAGGGGGGGGTTATGGGACCTGGACATCAGATAGGGGGCGTTATGGGACCTGGACATCAGATAGGGGGGGGTTATGGGACCTGGACGTCAGATAGGGGGGGGGTTATGGGACCTGGACGTCAGATAGGGGGGGGGTTATGGGACCTGGATGTCAGATAGGGGGGGGTTATGGGACCTGGATGTCAGATAGGGGGGCGTTATGGGACCTGGATGGCAGATAGGGGGGGCGTTATGGGACCAGGACGTCAGATAGGGGGGCGTTATGGGACCTGGATGTCAGATAGGGGGGGCGTTATGGGACCTGGATGTCAGATAGGGGGGCGTTATGGGACCTGAATGGGGACCTGAATGTCAGATAGGGGGGGTGTTATGGGACCTGGACATCAGATAGGGGGGCGTTATGGGACCTGGATGTCAGATAGGGGGGGCGTTATGGGACCTGGATGTCAGATAGGGGGGCGTTATGGGACCTGGACGTCAGATAGGGGGGGCGTTATGGGACCTGGATGTCAGATAGGGGGGCGTTATGGGACCTGGATGTCAGATAGGGGGGCGTTATGGGACCTGGATGTCAGATAGGGGGGGCGTTATGGGACCTGGATGTCAGATAGGGGGGGCGTTATGGGACCTGGATGTCGTTATGGGACCTGGATGTCAGATAGGGGGGGCGTTATGGGACCTGGACATCAGATAGGGGGGCGTTATGGGACCTGGACATCAGATAGGGGGGCGTTATGGCATTGACCCAAGAAAGGGTGAGAAGAACCACTGGTCTAGCATGTTAGAATTTGTTGCCTTTTTTTCTTCTAGTGTGACAATCCCTGCAACGTGTGCTTTGACTATTTCTCAAAATGAGAAGTCCAAACCAAAGCCCTCCTCCCCCCCATTTCCCTGGCGAACGTCATGCCAAGATGGCATGTGGCGATCTGCCGGGGACAAACACGCAGTGCGCCCTGTCTCCTGTCCAAGACACAGCGAGAGTTTATGATAACCTTATTTGACACATTGACCATTGTGAAAGACAAAAAATGTGCACAGTCTGATCCCGGCATAATGTTTATGTGAACATGCGGCACTTTCCTAAAGCTAGAAAGCAGAGAGTGCATCCTATAATTTGTTAAAGGAACACGCCAACATTTTGGGAAATTAGCTTACCGTCTTCTCCAGAGAGAGACAAGAAGATAGATACCAGTTTCCTCTTTGTGCGTTCAGCAGAAACTAGAAAGCGATCTGGCTGCATGTTAGCCTAGCTTAGCACAATGAATGGAAGCGGACATGGCCGGTTAGCCTTCGGGAGAGGTGTTGGTTGGACAATGCCTATAGGGCTAACCGACCATGTCCGCTTCCATTCATTGTGCTAAAATTGGCATAATTATAGACAGGCATAAAATAAAAACATTAAAACCTCCCTAAATCTTTTTAATAGATCTCCTTTTCCTTTCGTCTTTCCATACGTATTGATTATAATAGATTTCTGACATTAAAATCTATAAAAATCTATATTAGCAGGTTTCTGACTAAATAAAAGCAATGCATAAAGTACAGACATAAATGAGTATATAAAATAGACAGAATAAAAGCGATGCAATCAAATAGTCCTCATTTACAGTGAAATAATCATAGAAATAGACATCACATTTGCATAATTGCATGGTTGTGTCTGCCATCAGTGTGTGAGTGAAGGATGAATGTGAGGCATAAGTTGGCCAAAGTAAAGTGCTTTGGATAAATGCAGTCCATTTATCATTTACCATTCAGGATGCCTTATTTATTTATTTATTTATTTATTTATTTATTTATTTATTTATTTATTTATTTATTTATTTATTTATTTATTTATTTATTTATTTATTTATTTATTTATTTATTTATTTATTTATTTATTTATTTATTTATTTATTTATTTATTTATTTATTTATTTATTTATTTATTTATTTATTTATTTATTTATTTATTTATTTATTTATTTATTTATTTATTTATTTATTTATTTATTTATTTATTTATTTATTTATTTATTTATTTATTTATTTATTTATTTATTTATTTATTTATTTATAGTTTATTTATACAGGAAAGGGTAAGAAACAACAGTATCAACAAGATTAAGACCTAGGGAAGACTCGGATCAGTGAGTGCAGATGTTTTCTAGCATCAGATGTTGTTTGTAGGCCTGTTTGAAGTGTGAGATGGAGGTCATTGCTCTGATGTGGAGGGGTCTCTTTCTCAGCGTGCCTCAGGAAACATGCCACTGTTTCTCCGTGGCTGGGAATAAATGCACGTGCGGGTGAGGATGCCTTGCCTTGCAACACCAAACTAAACACATACATTACACCACTTTGAGAGAGAGAGCCAGAGAAAGAGAGAGCCAGAGAAAGAGAGAGAGAGAGAAAGAGAGAGAGAGAGAAAGAGAGAGAGAGAAAGAGAGAGAGAGGCAGAGAAAGAGAGACAATTGGAGAGAGAGGCAGAGAAAGAGAGACAGAGAAAGAGAGACAGATGGAGAGAGACAGAGAAAGAGAGACAGAGAAAGAGAGACAGAGAAAGAGAGAGACAGAGAAAGAGAGACAGATGGAGAGAGAGAGAGAGAGAGAAAGAGAGAAGCAGAGAAAGAGAGACAGAGAAAGAGAGACAGATGGAGAGAGAGACAGATGGAGAGAGAGAGAGAGATAAATCAGAGAGGGAGAAGTGACTGCCCACTGTACATTCAGATAAGCCTCCATGGTAAACAGACCCAGTGGCCGCATGACAAGGCCCTCCCTGCTGGAAGCGTTGCTACATGTGTGACTAAGTATTATCTGCTGCTGTTTGCCCAGCTTATTATCCGCTGACAGGCACACGTGTCCACGCTTGTCATCGGGTCAGCGTTCCATTTTCCCATCTCCTCTCCTCTTTCTCCCTGCCTCTGTCCTTGTCTTCCTCCCGGCAGAATCATAGTCCATCCAATACATCTACAGTAATACAGAACGTGTTTCCCACAGAATTTTGTGAGACTGTGGTGGGTGAACCTCTGTCCCTCTCGGGGGGTCCGGGGGCATGCCCCCCCCCCCCCCCCCCATAACTTTTATTTATTTTAATAATTTTTTAAGTTAAATGCATCAATCTGGTGCACTTTGAGAGCAAAATAAAGAGGCTAGATCTATGATGAACTTTGTGCTCAAAACACATAAATCTTTTTTGGTCAACGCAGGACCTTCTGGCCACACAGGACCGACAGGAGGAGAAGAGGGCATTGAACTGGTTTATTTTTGTTGAAAATAAACAAATATACTGGATTACTATTACGACTACTACCACTGCCAATACTACTGATACATCCCTATTGGCAAACTTTATATTTAAATTTTTTATTATTTTTATTAATAATTTTTTTTTGTTCATTATAAAACTGTGGCGGGACATCCATATTTGTAATATTTGACATAATATGTGAACTTCTTATGTACCCCAGTTGCTATTGCATGTACTTATTTGTGTTTCTTTACACGTATATGTACCTACTTACCAACTGTTTCGCCTGTTTTATAGCAACACTACTACTAAGAAGGGAGATCCCCCCCCCTTGAACGGCCCTTCTAAGGTTTCTCCCCTCCACATTGCCTGTGGTGCTTGATTTTGATTTTGATTTATTCCGGTCTCTGTGTTTGCCTGCTTTTTCTACGGTCACGACCCACTTCTTCTACAATAAGGTCGGCTACCTTGTTTGGGTAACTTAGTGAGTGTATATTTGAGGACAGCTGTACCTTGAAGTAGAATTCATTAGAATACAAGCTGGGTTGGGAATATCACTCGCTGGGCAGGAGGAGGGCCACAGCCCACGAAAACGGTCGCAAGTGTGGTTACACTTTACAAAGCTAGATACAGACAACTCTCGCTGCAATATTATATATTATATATGAACAAATTGTTCTAAATAAATAATAATGATAATAAATCATTTGAAGTTTGGATTTTTTTTTTTACAACTGAGGTAGGTAGATACCATTTTTAGACACTAAAGTACAGAAAAAAGGTGCCGTCGGGTACCGGTATCGATTCACAGGTACCGGTAGCCCACTCAGTGGTCCACCACCTAGGTCTACTTCACACACACAAACTACAGAGGAGCGTGTTCACTCCCCCCCTTCTCCACCGAGCGGCAGTGGATCTGTGTCTCTGGGGCCTCAGTCTGCTCAGTCTCAGGGCTCTCCACATTGCGGGTGAGGACAATGTGGGGGGGGGGGGGGGGTGGACCCCCTCAGGGACGAGTGGTGGTAACTAGGGATGCACCGATCCGACTTTTTCAGTCCCGATACCGATAACGATTGTCCAAATCCCCCCCCCCCCCAAAAGTTTAATTTTTTTTATTTATTTACCCACGTTTTTTATTTTTTTATATTCAAATATATTTTGTTTTTAAGAATTGTAGAGGATCACAAGTGTGTTTTTGATTTGTTGTAAACAAAGACAGAAAATAAACTTCATTCATTCAATTAATTAATTCATTCAGAAAATCGATAAGTGCATGTGTGCATTATCTGCATAAGTGCATGATCGATTGTTTTGTGCATATCGAAGTTTAAAATACTTTTTTCTTGAAAAAGAAAAAAATATATTATTTAACATTAGTTTGTGTGTGTGTGTGTGTGTGTGTGTGTGTGTGTGTGTGTGTGTGTGTGTGTGTGTGTGTGTGTGTGTGTGTGTGTGTATGTGTGTGTTTGTCGTGGGCCAACTACACCATTGCAAAAACTACAGTGAGTGCACTCCAAGCACACACACACACACACAAACTAACATGCAACATGTACACATGCAAAATAATAATAAAAAAAATCGATTTAAAAATATAAATACAATCAATTAATACAATAAATAAAACAATAAAATACAATCAATAACATTTATTTTTTTTATAAAAAAATAAGAAAATCAGACATACGCCTGCCTAAACAGGTGGGGTTTTGAGGTGGGTTTTAAATGGGATGATGGAGGCAATGTTCCTGATGTCGGGGGGGGGAGGGAGTTCCAGAGGCGGGGGGCAGAGCAGCTGAAGGCTCTTGACCCCGTGGTGGACAGACGGGCTGGGGGGGGGGGGGGGGGGCGGTCAGGTTTATGGAGGAGGCAGACCTGAGGGACCGGGTGGGAATGTTGATGTGGAGGAGGTCGGACAGGTATGGAGGGCCGAGGTTGTGGATGGCCTTGTATGTATGGAGGAGGATCTATCCGTGAGACACACCGCTGACTTCATATCCACTGGACGGTTGCTTGTTGTGTGCCATCGTGGCGAGTCAGCTGTCTGTCAAAGAAGAAACGCCTGCTGTCACAAAGGTCGTGCGAGGGCATCGCCTTCATCTCAGACGAGGCAGACTGCACCTGTCAGGGTCAGGGTGCCTCCTCTGCCCTTCTCAGAAGGAATGAATGAAAAACGTTTATTTAAAATGGACACCACAGCTATACATTGGACCAGCCACAGTGGACAGACCAGATGTGTTGTTTTGTGTGTTTATAGCAAGTACTAGTTTTCAACACCCAGTCCATTGAGGCTTTTCAAAAAGATAGAATAAAATTAACAGTAAAATACAGAATTAAAATCACAAATCACACAACAAATAGTTACCAGAGCAAGAGTCCATGATCAAAATAACAAAGCCAGTCCGCGTCTACATAATGTGAAGGCTGTCCCCGAAGCCTGTTTTTGGGATTCGAACTTCGTAAGGTTTTTTTCGAACGAACGTTCGAACCTTCGTTTTTAATAATAATAAAAAAATAAAAAAATGTATATCCTCAAACTAAATCATAAATTTTTTATTTAAAAAAAAAAATCTTTTTCTCCCTCCTTTTTCCTCCGTTTTTTCCCCATCCAATGATCCTTCCACAGGTTCACCTACGGAAACCTTGGTACGACTTCCTCTAGATAGTCAAGTTTGATCGTCTTCCCGGCGCTCCGCCAGGGCCGTGACCGACCTCAGCGGGGCCGATCCAATGTTAGTCGTTATGCCAATTCCCAATCCCCTTCCTGGTCGCTGCGCACTCTACCCCCTACCGTCGGTCTGGGAGAGTGGAGGCTATCACGTGCTTCCTCCGACACATGTGTAGCCAATCAACCGCTTCTTTTTCACCTGGCAGCGCGGACTCTCACTGAGAGGGTGTAACGTGGGGAAGGATCACACTACCCCCCTCAGATCCTTTCCTCGCTGAGCAGGCGCCCCGACCGAACTGTAGGAGTCGCTGTTTACAACGACCAGGACCCACCCCGCCAGCTTTCCCACCCCTAACACTGCCAATTGTGTTAGTATGAACGACCAGCCAAGCTGGTAGCAACGCCGAGAGCTGGGCTCGAACCCAGCGTCCTAAATCCTCAATTTTAATAAAGTGATTAATCTGATTAAATTAGTATTTTTTTTTTTATTAAATCAACTTTCCAGCCCCAGACCCAGCCCAGAGAGAAGCCCCAGCCCAACTAAATCAATTAAATCAACTTTCTTTAATGAATATAACTCATCAGTTTCTTTTAATACTATAATATTAGTGTAGTCTAATCTTTATCTGCAACTCTGAAGAAAAACCCCATTGGTTTAAACCGAAAAAAAAAAAAAAAAAAAAAAAAATATATATATATATATATGTATTTAAAATAAAAAAATTTGAATGTTGATTTAGAATTAGAATGCCAACGTAACGAACGAACGTTCGAACGTTTGGGCTCAGCCCTAGTGAGCACTGCTGCTTTGATTTCAGCCATACCTTGAGTCCTCTGCCGGCATTAGGCAGAGAGTTCCATAAGTTTGCCCCGTTAACAGAGAAGGCAGACTGTCTAAACGAACTCTTGCACATGGGAACAGTACAGTCACCATTATTGGAAGCTCGTGTGTGGACGTCTAACCACCAGTCCAGAGAATAATGATGATACATGATTAGAGGAGTGGAAGACATCTGCACAGCTGCCTCCTGGTCTTCCCCGTGTCCCTTCATCACGTTTGACCTGTTGAGACCTGTCTGGGAGTTCTCCCAGGCTCCCATTTCTTCGCAGTAGGGAGGTTCTGTTGCGCAATTATCTTGTTCGGGTTACAATTCCTAACTCTTTTACTGGTTCCCCAGGCATTCAGATGGTTTCCCGGCATAATACTTCTCTGCCCTGTAGGCTTGAGAACATTAAATGGGTGACCGAGCCTTCTGCCCGGCTGCACCACGCCTGTGGAACAGCCTCCCCATCCAGCTGAGGGCACCACAGAGCCTGGACTCTTTTAAAGCAGGCCTGGAAAGGGCCTTTGATTGCTAGCTTTTTCTTTTTTCTTGTGATTACAATTTTTTCTTATGCTGTTGTTTTTAATTTTCTGTTTGTACTATGTTTTTAACTATGTTCTATTTTTAAATTTATTTAATTTTATTTGTATTATTATTAATAATTATTAATTTTTTTAACTATGTTTTAACTGTAGCACTTTGGGATCTTAGTGAACGAAAAGTGCAATACAAATACAATTTATTATTATTATTATTATTATCATCATCATCATCATCATCATCATCATCATCATCATCATCATCATCATCATCATCATCATCATCATTATTATTATTATTATTATTATTATTATTATTATTATTATTATTATTATTATTATTATTATTATTATTATTATTATTATTATTATTATTATTATTATTATTATTATTATTAACATATTCACGGCTAGGGGTCGCTGTTTACCTTCTGGCTAGAACGCCAGCGCTGTAAGTCAATGGGGCGCTTTGTTCACTTGCGAGTGCTTAAAATATATGAAATATTATAGCTATGGATCTAATACACCCGTCGATTGCCAGTGAGTTGCTTCCAGTCAACATGTACAAAAGAGATTGTTTTTTTCATCTGTACATTTCCATTTTATACCGTTTTGAATATGAGTATAGTTTGGGTGCTTCCCAGGAAAAGACGCGATAATAGCGTTTTAGTGGAATCCACTTATCACGTTGTCATTTTTCGCCTGATGATCTAATCATCCTGAAATCAACGCTAGATTATCATTATCCTTTCTCATGCAAGAACGCGCCCGCCCCCACCTCCACCGCCACCAACGGTACACACACACAGACACAGCTTCAATCGCGGGAGAAAAAAAGATCAGATCTACGCAAGATTTGATATAGTGTTTCTCACCTTGTCTCTGATGTAATGCAAAAAAAAGTATCCAATTATCTGATCACCATTTGAAGTACTGGCCGCGGAGGTCCGTGCCACGTTCTCCAGCATTGCATATGGAGGGGGGGGGGGGGGCAGCCTCGTAAATGTATGGTGATGACCGGTTACCTCGCCGGAGTATTTAAACCCCGCCCGCACGGCTCAGCTCGGCCCAGATAACAAACCATATCGTTTCTAATGGAGTGCAATAGCTGCCACAAGGCGGTAGGCGGCGGTATTGACCGTCTGCAATCTCAGACACACTCAGAACAGTATGCACAAGGTGCCTCGATGAATTATGAATGGCAATAGCGAATAAAAGAAATAACGAGTTAAACACGTATATATACGTGAATGGCCGCCATTGTGTTAAATGGGCTGGAGTCAGTGCTCTCTACGCAGGCCCCCTATTTGGTCACAATTCATAACCTAAACCAATCGGCCACCTCGCTTTCCTTATTATCTACCCCTCATGCTTTATTTTAAACTAATGCAAGGCTTAATTTACTTCTCAACCGTTTCCTCTGACTTTTTGCTGACCTCTGCTTTTTGACAGGGGTCTAGGTTAGGTTTAGGTTTACTTTATTTGATCAAGGGGGACAGCGTATATTAATAAAACATTTTACAGATCAGGGCTTCACGCCAAGAAGCTGAAGCCAGCATGAGATATAATGAAGGTTATGAATTTATAACCCCATTTATATGAATATTGTCCCTTGTTTCTTTTTTACGCGGAAGAAGCTTCGGGAGGGCGATCAGCGGCAACCACGCCTGCTTATATTATGCAAAGCAGGGGGCCGTGGTCCTGGTCAGTGATTGGTGCAGAGGGGCGTGGTCCTGGTCAGTGATTGGTGCAGAGGGGCGTGGTCCTGGTCAGTGATTGGTGCATTGAGCGAAATTCTTTCAGAGAGCGCCTATAGGGGCCAGGAGTAGGGATGGGCGTGAGTAATTAATCGATTACTCATAGCTATGAGGAAAATCGATCTTAAATTATTAATAATTTTTATGAAGAAAAAAAAATGTATTTAATTTTTTTATTTGTACATAATATTTGTTTCACATGTAATACTGTTTGTTGGTTTCCTTAAACATATACGTGAATGAACAAAATGAAGTTAAAAAAATATATAAATAAAAAAGATCACTAGAGTATAGCATGCGATCAATCGATCAGGATTTTTCTTAAAAATGCCCATCCCTAGCCAGGAGCAGTCCAATAGATGAAGCAAGACGCTTTGCCAGGAAGGACACTTTGCCAGGAAGGACGCTTTGCCAGGAAGCACACT
>NW_028170262.1:12500-26755 GCF_963971535.1 Notolepis coatsorum
GTATCATCAATCACCCCCACCCTCATTCACCTCCACTGGCTCCCCATCAAATCCCGCATCACCTACAAAACCCTCCTGCTCACCTACAAATCCCTTCACGCTCTTGGCACCTCAGTACCTCACTGACCTCCTCCACCCCGACACTCAGTCACGGTCCCTGCGATCCACGGACACTGGTCAGCTCTCCATTCCCCGAACCAGACTGCGGACCTTCGGGGACAGCTTTCAGTGTGGCACCTCCTACCCTCTGGAACTCCCTCCCTGCAGAACTCTGCAACGCCCCAACTCTGGACTCATTAAAAAAAACTGCTCAAAACCCACCTCTTCAACTTGACCTTTAACCCCTAATTTCTCACTTGTATGTTGTGTCTGTCCACTATGTTTGTTACTTTAACCCCCCCCCCCTATTTAAAGCGAGCTTGGGTCTTTTGAAAGGCGCTATATAAAATGAAGTGCTTCTGTGACCGCAATGAGGGCCGTTTCTGTAGGGTGGCCAGTTCTGAAGCCTGACTGATTAGGGTCTAGGAGGTCATTCTGTCAGAGATAAGCAGTAAGTTGGTTGAATATAGCACGTTCAAGTGTTTTAGACAGGAAGGAGAGAAGAGAGACAGGACGATAGTTGTCTATAACGGTGGTTGGTTTATTTATGAGCGGTGTGACTCTGGCTTGTTTTAGGGAGGTGGGGACCACCCCCGAGTTGAGTGAGGAGTGGATGGTTGCAGTTAGGAATGGGAGGATGTCTGGTGCTATGGTCTGGAGGAGTGGGGAGGGTAGCCGGTCCAGCTGGCATGTAGTCGGACGGTTCGACGTTACCAGTGTCAGGGTCTCGGCTTCTGTAATGGGAGAGAAAGATGACAGAGTGAAGGATGAGGTTCTCGATTCAGTATTTGGAATGGGTGGGGGTTGGGAGAAGGAGCTGCGGATGTTCTCCACTTTTTCCTCAGAGTATATGTTATGGTAAATAGGAGAAAATCGTAAAAATACATACATGTGCCACCAGTGAATGCACTGTATACATGTACTGTAGCCTGTACACCATGGATAATTTAATTAATTAAACCACAGAGAATAAGGAATGCATGGAATAGCCGTGATGTAGAATTTCTAATGAATTTCTAATGTATTTGGGTTGTCGCCCATGGGAGTAGGTGAGGAATGTGTTTACTGTTTGCAGACTATATATATGGCCGCCCCTGTATCTGATTGGCGGTGGAAAATATGAAATCTCCCGGGGTCTTGACTCCACTGTGTGTGCTCAGAGGTTATGACGCAAATCATTGTTTTGTAAAGCGCTCTCCAACATGGGCCTGCTTACATATACAGTAGCTCTCAGACGTGAGGTGGGGAGGTCTGTTCTGTCTTTCCCTGGACGGGGACTGTGTTCTTAGACTAGACTATAGATTAGATACTGATGGTAGGCGTCCTTTATTTGTCACCTCTGGTTAACACTCACTGACTTAGTGGTAATATTAACTTAAAGGAACACGCCAACATTTTGGGAAATTAGCTTGCCGTCTTCTCCAGAGAGAGACAAGAAGATAGAGACCAGTTTCCTCTCTCTGTGCGTTCAGTAGAAAGCTATCTGGCTGCACGTTAGCCTAGCTTAGCACAATGAATGGAAGCGGACCTGACCGGTTAGCCTAGGCATTGTCCAACTAACACCTCTCTCCCGAAGGCTAACCGGCCATGTCCGCTTCCATTCATTGTGCTAAGCTGGCCTGCCTGTTCTACCCTTACCCCATTCAATACAAAGTGCTGATTATTCTAAGGATTGTACTATCTAGTCCTATAAGCTCAACTTTGGTAGCACACACGTTACATTACCATGAGTGGGATCAACATCGACTGGATTGTTTGCTATGTGAATTTGCGTAAAGCAGATATTGATGATATTGCAACACTAATGTATATTCAACCATTATGTCCAGCCCTGGTGGTAAGTAGCTATTGGCAGCAGGCCTTCATTTATATCAACTAACGAGGAACAATTGTCTTCAGAGGTCAACAGAGTCACAAATCAGTATTCACGGCGGAGAGGAAGTCAATTGGGGAAACGCTATAGCAGCCAAAAGTATTGGATCAATTCAGCCTCTGGATTAGGAAGGGGAACAAGAGGGGGGGGGGGGGGGGTTCTGGCCCGGGGCAGGAACGAGATCATGGACCCGCGGTTGATGACTTTGACATCCTTTGTTCCAGTGACCATTCAATCATGATATTTAGATTCACTCGACATAAGTTATGATGCTTCTTCTGTACTTTACTCAGCCATTATCCATTGTTTCTGCACTTTTACAATATAACTACTGGTGGGAAGTCCTTTTTTTTAACGAGATCTTGTATTGTCTGATTGTATCATTGTTTGTGTTTTGGTTTGTTTTGAAAATTGATTTGATTGTGTGGGCTGCCTGATTTATCGTAGCTGCTGTGGAGAACGTTAATAACTTACTCAGTCAAATGGATCCGGTTAATACGATTTATTAACTCAGAGTGATCAATACATACAAAATAGTAGAGAGAATGGCTGGATGGCCCTCATCCAGGCTGCCTGAATTCTTTCCCCAATACATTTCCAGTTCCGCGTTCGCCTTCTGCGCTCTGATTGGCCACTGACGTTTCTGGTCATGTGACATGTGCGCCCAATCGTGTGACGGCAAGTTCTTTCGCCGGTTAAGCTTAGGCACTCTTTCGAAGTTGGTTAAGGTTAGAGTTTGTCTTAGAGCAGGGCAATAGAACGCCAGCCCTGATTCCAAACTGTAACCTTAACCAACTTCGAAAGAGTCGCCTAAGCTTAACCAGTGATAAACTAGGCGTTAGGTAGTTTGCAGGCTGTTAGACCCGGAAATGGGCAAAGACACAGCTCGTCACGCGATTGGGCGCACATGTCACATGACCAGAAACGTCAGTGGCCAATCAGATCGCACCAGAAACGTCCGTGGCCAATCAGATCGCAGAACGCGCACACGGAACTGGAAATGTATTGGGGAAAGAATAGACGCATCCAGGCTACTAGCTACTAGACCCGGAAGTAAGAGAGCGAGCTCCTTTATAGTCAGGAGAGGGGGGGGGGGGGGACCTGAGGATTTGGGGAAGGGAGGGGTTAAAGACACGTCCTCTCTGTGAAGAGGGGACAGAGGGAGGAGACAAGCTCCATATTTCCCCCACACTGCAAACCTAATTTCCCCTATAGTGGGCCAATAATAATAATAATAATAATAATAATAATAATAATAATAATAATAATAATAATAATAATAATAATAATAATAATAATAATAATAATAATATTATAATAATAATAATAATAATAATAATAATAATAATAATAATAATAATAATAATAATAATAATAATAATAATAATAATAATAATAATAATAATAATACGTTTTATTTGGAGGCGCCTTTCAAAACACCCAAGGTGTGAGGATTCGCCTGTTCCCTGAACTTTTCCCTGTCTACTCTCCCTCACCAGCCCCCACCCTTGCGATGATTTACTCTCCTCTACTCTTCACCAGCCCCCACCCTTGGACTACCTTCACGCAGCTGTCATAGTTTATGATTAGCGCCCCAGAGGGCTTTATATACCTGGACCCCCCTTCCAGTCCGGGTCGGGTCGTTCTGTGTCTGTGTTCATGGAGTTCTGTGTTCATGGAGTTCTGTGTTCATGGAGTTCTGTACATTACCATCCTGTACGTTACCATCACCTGCCGCGTCTCCGGCGTGAGACGACGTGCCAGCCATCACCACCTGTCGCCGTTTGCCTGGAGTGGGACACCGTCTTCGCTCTCTAATTCTCTACGGGAGGTTTTCCAGTGTTCCCACTCCAGACGTCAAGCCGGTTCGCCATCGCTCCCGATTCCACGGGAGGAAGGCGTCTCTTCGTGATCCTCGTTCCTGGGGTGAGGCTCGTCGTCGCTCCCTAGTATTCCACGGGAGGACGGCGTGTGCCCATCCCGTTCCCCTTGGACCCAGGCTCGTCGTCGCTCCCTAGTATTCCACAGGAGGACGGCGTGTGCCCATCCCGTTCCCCTTGGACCCAGGCTCGTCGTCGCTCCCTAGTATTCCACAGGAGGACGGCGTGTGCCCATCCCGTTCCCCTTGGACCCAGGCTCGTCGTCGCTCCCTAGTATTCCACGGGAGGATGGCGTGTTCCCATCCCGGTCCCCTGGGACCCCCCTTTGTTCTGCGCTGCCCGTCTGCAGCATCCGAGGAGGATCTCCGTGCCCGGCCCCCGCTGTCGGGCCCCTGTCCCCGTGCCAGGCCTCCGCCGTCGGGCCCCTGTCCCCGTGCCAGGCCCCCGCCGTCGGGCCCCTGTCCCCGTGCCAGGCCTCCGCCGTCGGGCCCCTGTCCCCGTGCCAGGCCTCCGCCGTTGGAACCCTGTCCTCATCCCTGTAAGCAGCTCTGGCCCTCGCCCTGTCCAAGGCCTTAACCCTGTTCTCTGTCCCTGTCTCCAGCCCGCCTCTCCGGGCCTCTGTCCCTGTCCCCCTCTCCTGTGCCCCTGGTCCTGGCCCTGACACTTAGCCCTGGTCCTTAGCCCTGGCCCTTAGCCTTAGTCCCTTAGCCTGTTTGCCTGTTAAAGGCACAGTGCCGCATTTTCCATATTTCCTTGACTCTAGTGTTTTTGTGTTTTCCCTTAAAGGGACTGTGCCGCTTTTTGTTCTATAATAAATATTTGCCCTGTTTTGGCTTACTCTCATACCTGTCTTGTGTTGTGCGATTGGGGTCGGTTACAAACCATAACACAAGGTTACCTTACAGGTCATAAAAACAAAAACAGTCCAGATTAAAACAATGATCTTGGCAAAAGTGTCAGTGGGAGTTACAAACAATGACAACAACAACAAGACAAACAGTGTATAAGTATGAAATATAAAACAGTGGCACACAGGGTACAGTTAGTGAGTAAGCCCAGTATGCAAGGCAGTTAAAAGACGAGGTTAAGAAAAGAATAAGGTAAACAACAAGAAGTATAAAAAAAAAAACAGTGAAGTTAAAATAACAGACAAACAAACAGCAGGGGGTATTTATTGGGCAGTGACGTCAAGTGAACTAAAGGTGAACTTGAACTGAACTGAACCGAGAGAGCCCTGGTTGTGTTGTGCCTTCCATTTTTTCAATTAGAAATGATTGCTGTTTTTGTTTATTTTGTCACACATGAAAGATGCTCTCCTTCAAAGTAAGAGGCTCTCCTTCATCAGCCAGAGCGGCGTGGCGAGGCACAGCTGTCACAGCGTACGGGACATTCCTCCTCCTCCTCCTCCTCCCTACGACAGCGGCTCTGTGAAAGGGCATATTTAATGGCCTCTCTCTCTCTCTCATTACGGTTCCTCTCTGAGGAAATAGTTTCTGAACCTCCTCTACCTCACTGATTAGGCCTTGCGGGATCCGGTCTCTTCTCCTCTTCCTCTCTCTCTCTCTCTAACGTTCCTTCATTCACACCTTCTTTGTATGCAACTCTGTCGTTCGACGTGTGTGCCAAAGAACGTGTTTCGGAGACAGTGCTCTCTCTCCACTTTGTTTTCCCCCGTTATCGTGTTATTTTGAGATGCAGATTCATCTCCCTTTTGTTTACACGCCCTCGTTTGCGTGTGCTGTTTCGTTACACGAATGACAGTAACAGTGCCTTGTTTGAAAACCAACATCTGCCAACATCGTCATATCTGTTCTGTACTGCACCTGGGTCCAACACGCCTACCAACTCGTAAACAACGAGTTATAGATATTATTTGCAGATTAGGAGATGGCTATGTGGACAGAAGGCTACGTGGATATGAGTGTGTGCGTGTGTGTGCGTGTGTGTGTGTGTGTGTGTGTGTGTGTGTGTGTGTGTGTGTGTGTGTGTGTGTGTGTGTGTGTGTGTGTGTGTGTGTGTGTGTGTGTGTGTGTGTGTGTGTGTGTGTGTGTGTGTGTGTGTGTGTGTGTGTGTGTGTGTGTGTGTGTGTGTGTGTGTGTGTGTGTGTGTGTGTGTGTGTGTGTGAGAGAGAGAGAGAGAGAGAAAGAGAGTACATTTTGGTAAATTTATCAATCTGATAAAAAAAACTCCACATTATAGTCACTTTGACTATATCAATCACTTTGATTCATGGCATGTTACAAATGTCATTTGTAATGGGTACTGTATTAGTAATTTGGGAAATGTCTCCAGTACTGTGTTTTTGCCTGGTATCGGTCCCATATCTAATAATATATTTCACTTCAAAAGGTTGTGCAAAGAAAAGATACATAGACAGTATAGCACAGTTTAGTATAATATTGCAGTTTAGCGTGTCAGGATGACGTAGCATAGAGTTGTAGTGTAGGCCAGTATGAGTATAGTAATATAGTATATAGCAGCGTAACATAGAATAATAATATATTAAAATATTGTATAATACTGTACCAATATGGTGTAGAATAAATTGTATGATTTAGTTATATTATAATAAAATAGAAATTAGATAGTATATAGAAGTATAATACATTATATAAGTGTGTGTGTGTGGGGGTGTGTGTGTGTAAATGAATTAACCTAAATATGTAGTTTGACTGATAGATAGACAAAATGGGTTTATTTATGTTGATTTAATTTGGTTGTGTTGATGTTAAATTTTTATTTATTTTTTGCAAAATGGGTATATTCTGTTTGGTTTTACACAATATGTCTATCGGTGTGTTGTACGTGTGTAGGGGCAGGTATATATAAGATTTTTTCTTCTTCCTGTTCCTTTCGGCCATGGTATTTTTTGTGAATTATATGAATATGTACTGTTGGACTGTGGTAATTCCATGTACGAATAAATAAAAATTATGATGATGATGATATCTGACACCTGTATGTATTGGAATTGGCGTATCCATAACGTTTGTTTCCTACTCCATCCCCTTCACCCTCCCTCCCTTTCTCTCTCTCTCTCTCCCTCCCCCTCTCTCTCTCTCTCCCTCTCTCTCTCTTCCCCTCCCCCTCTCCCTCCCTCTCTCTCTCTCTCTCCCCCTCCCTCCCCCTCCCTCTCCCTCTCCCTCTCTCCCCCTCCCTCCCTCCCTCCCTCCCTCCCTCCCTCCCTCCCTCCCTCCCTCCCTCCCTCCCTCCCTCCCTCCCTCCATCTCTCTCTCTCCCCCCCCTTCCTCTCCCTCTCCCTCTCTCTCTCTCACAGAACGACACCTGGTCGGAGCTCTACAGCTTCGCGGTGTTCAAGGCCATGAGCCACATGCTGTGTATCGGATACGGCCGCCAGGCCCCCGAGAGCCTGTCGGACATCTGGCTGACCATGCTGAGCATGATCGTGGGGGCCACGTGTTACGCCGTGTTCATCGGCCACGCCACCGCGCTCATCCAGTCGCTCGACTCGTCCCGGAGACAGTACCAGGAGAAGGTAAAGAAGAGCCTTCGCTGGACCACACACACACACACGCGCACACACACACACACACACACACACACACACACACACACACACACACGCACACACACACACACACTTGCCCTGAGCGAACTCGAACCCCGGTCTCCCGCACCGCGGGCGACATCGCAGACCGCTATACCAAGAGGTGAATTCACTTCTTGGCAGTGATGTCACAGATTACTTGTAAAAATAATCTGATTACTGATTACTGATTACTCCTTTAAAAAGTAATCTAGTTACTTTACTGATTACTTGATTATCAAAGTAACTTAGTTACTTTGAAAGTAACTAGGTTACGAAGTCGTCGTCGTCCCCCCTGCTGCTGCCACAAGAATGACAACAGTTTTTGTTTAAATAATGCTTTATTGAAAGTGCATAATGTCTCAAATCATGATTGGCTGCTCAGACAGGTCATCATGAGACGTCATCAGCCATCAGGCCATACTCCGGTGTAGCTGACTGTACCCCTGGCTCTCTTATCATCAGCATTATGAGATAGTAACTAAATAGTAACTCACAGCCACTTAAAAAAGTAACTGTAATCAGATTACTGGCTTGTAAAAAGTAACAAGTTAGATTACTATTTACTGAAAAAAGTTATCGGATTACAGTAACTAGTTACTTAGTAACTAGTTACTGGCATCACTGCTTCTTGGTAACATGTCTGCATGCCTTTTAAGGGGGAGTGAGTTTACTTGCAGTACCGCTACGTGCCACAGTCACTTCACAGCGCTTGAAGTCCATCGTGACTGTGGATATACTCACGGTACCTCCGTTACACGCACGCACACACGCACGCACGCACGCACACGCACACACACACACACACACACACACACACACACACGCACGCACACACACACACACACACCTCCTGGGGTGTGTCCCGCTCCTGACCTTCTGTCAAATATTTTTGTTGCCGAACCACTGCTGCCTGGGTGCAGTGATTTCATCACCTCACCTTTTTCAAAAAGCAACAGGCCTTTTGGATTTTGAGGTGATTAAATCACTGCGCCCAGGCAGCAGTGGTTCGGCAAAAAAAGAGTTGGCGTGTTCCTTGAAGGTATTAATTAAGCTCTAGCCCTACTACACCTGGGGGGTCCACGGGCCGGGCCCGTCAGCGGGTCCAGCTGCACTCATGTTACTCTCTTCTCCCTGGTGCTGCCTGCTATCTGCAAACCTTTTTTGTAGTCGTTTCTTTATGTATCTTGGATATAATTGTCCCCCTGATTCCCAAGACTTGGGAGAACACATTTCTGAAGACAAAGAGATTGTTCATTATTGCTTTGTGTGTTTTTTTTAAACAAAGTTCTGTGATATTTAATTTCCTTTTAGTTTTTTTTTATTTAATATATATACAGTAGTGATATAACGTATTGCCATAACTGTAGCATGGATATTCTGATAGGCCAGGTTGTATAGGTTGTCTTGGAAAGATGTATATCACTTAATTTTGCAATACAGGGTTGAGGTTATACATTATTACACAATTAAACCCGGCGAACCTAAAACAGGAAGCAATGGCTTAGATTCCACTGGGTTAATAATAATAATAATAACTTAGTTTTAATAAATCTATGTTCGTTTTTTATAACTCGACTCAGTCAGATTTACTCAGCTCATCGTTTCTTCTCTTAGAGTAATTTCCACGACAGCGCCTTTAAAAAGACCCAAGGGGGAAAAAAACAAACATAACAAACAAACATAGTGGACAGACACAACATACAAAGTGGTAAATTAGGGGTTAAAGGCCAAGTTGAAGAGGTGGGTTTTGAGGATTTTTTTGAATGAGTCCAGAGTTGGGGCGTTGAGGAGTTCTGCGGTGGGAGGGAGTTCCAGAGGGTGGATGCTGCCACACCGAAAGCTCTGTCCCCGAAGGTCCACAGTCTGGTTCGGGGGTTAAGTGGGTAGTATTCAGGAAAAGACAGGGAAACAGAATAAATGCTCTGGTTTTCAAACCACATCTGACATCAGGTCAGGGCGAGAGCACCGTCTGGGCCCTGGGTGGTGTGTGAACTGGCGATGCGGTCGATCCGATAGTTAGTTCATGTTTTTTTAATGGGTTGGCCCGGTGACAAAACAAATACTGCTTTTCTAAACAGATTTCCACGGTGTGGTCTCGTGGTCAATGGCGTTATATACACTCCTCCTCGCACTCCATCTGTGTGTCACAAGCTTCTCCCTCCCTCTGGGAACAGCAGCCGAACCTCCAGTTCCCAGTGCATGTGCACTCATTCCCACACATTTATCAATCAGTGCTTAACCCGTATATTTATCAATTAACTCAATTGAAACCAACCTATATAAAATGTGCATCAAAGGAAGGAAAATGGAAAAGGCAAACTATTCTATTCCTCTCATTACTAACATAAAAACCTATTCCATTCCTCTCATTACTAACATTACAAACTATTCTATTCCTCTCATTACTAACATTACAAATTATTCGGTAGCACTTTATATTAACACCCTGTTATAATACATTTATAAGGTATTTGTAGATAATGAACTAATCATGAACAAACCATTTATATACATTCATAAATGGTTATTAAATCATTTATAACTATATTTGTATACCATTTACAAAGTATTTATAACGCATTAGTGGATAATGAACTAACCATGAACAAACCATTTATATACATTCATAAATGATTATTAAATCATTTATAACTATATTTGTATAACATATACAGATTAGTTCTACATTATTTATAACTCATTATTAACATTGTTTGTACTTGATTTGTTCATCATTAAATAATAGTAACACATTTGTAGATGCTTTGAAAAATAGATATGAAAAAACAACTATAGTGTATCTCCATTTATTTTTCATGTTCAACAAATGATTTGTTAAGACATTCATAAAACATTTATAAATCATTTGCAGATGCTATCGTGGGGGCCAATCTAAAGTGAAGCCTATTCATCATTAACAAGTGTCTAATACAGTTAATTATTTGTTTACTTTTTCATCACATGTTACAAATGTTGTAGGCAGCTTTCGGATACACCCTTCTTTGTGACATCAAACAGTGACAGAATTAGGACTAAAGATAAATGCAATTTTATTAACATATAAAATACATGTGCATGACATATAGTGTAACACCGGGGGGCACTAGGACCCAGGAGTATCTAGAGAGGAAGTCTCACGCGAGCGTTGCACTGTTGCCGTCTGTTTGAATGGAAGCACAAGTTATCCGTGCTGCATCTATACTTTCGCTTTTAATAAGGTATGAGCAGGTTAAACACCTTTTTTTGTTGGTAAATCTATTCCATCATTTCCGACCTACAAACAACTCTTATGTTGTGTAGATGTTCGTGTAGATGTGGTGGCCGCTAACGTTACATTTGTTCGACACGACACACAAGAGTAATAATTATTTGTGTCGTGTCATCATCACTGAGCACACTGAGCACACATTATGAACAAATGTAACGTTAGCGGCCACCACATCTACACGAACGTAGATGTGGTGTAGGTCTCGCGTGAGACTTCCTCTCTAGATACTCCTGGGTCCTAGTGCCCCCCGGTGTTACACTATATGTCATGCACATGTATTTTATATGTTAATAAAATTGCATTTATCTTTAGTCCTAATTCTGTCACTGTTGATGTCACAAAGAAGGGTGTATCCGAAAGCTGCCTACAACATTTGTAACATGTGATGAAAAAGTAAACAAATAATTAACTGTATTAGACACTTGTTAATGATGAATAGGCTTCACTTTAGATTGGCCCCCACGATAGCATCTGCAAATGATTTATAAATGTTTTATGAATGTCTTAACAAATCATTTGTTGAACATGAAAAATAAATGGAGATACACTATAGTTGTTTTTTCATATCCATTTTTCAAAGCATCTACAAATGTGTTACTACACATTAAACAACATTATTTAATGATGAACAAATCAAGTACAAACAATGTTGATAATGAGTTATAAATAATGTAGAACTAATCTGTATATGTTATACAAATATAGTTATAAATGATTTAATAATCATTTATGAATGTATATAAATGGTTTGTTCATGGTTAGTTCATTATCCACTAATGCGTTATAAATACTTTGTAAATGGTATACAAATGTAGTTATAAATGATTTAATAATCATTTATGAATGTATATAACTGGTTTGTTCATGATTAGTTCATTATCTACAAATACCTTATAAATGTATTATAACAGGGTGTTATTATAAAGTGCTACCAATTATTCTATTCCTCTCATTACTAACATTACAAACTATTCTATTCCTCTCATTACTAACATTACAAACTATTCTATTCCTCTCATTACTAACATTACAAACTATTATATTCCTCTCATTACAAATTATTCTATTCCTCTCATTACTTGTCATGGTTTTTGCCTTATTTCAGAGCAGAGCTCTGCCGCGGAGCGGAGCGGCAGAGCTTGCGGAATTATGTAACCGCCCTAATCCGCCATGATTTTCATTTGGCGCTTCAGCTCACCTGGCAGAGCAGCGGTCCTGCGGTCCTGCGGTCCGTTGTTGACGAGTTTGAATCCCATCAAATTTTTTTTTTTAACATGATTTTTTTTTAAACGTGTATTCTTTCGCCGGTTAAGGTTAGGCATGGTTAAGGTTAAGGTTAAGGTTAGGCATTGTTTCGGAGTTGGTTAAGGTTAGAACGGTTAAGTTTAGGCGCTGTTAAGGAGCTGGTTAAGGTTCGAGTTTGTCTTAGAGAATGGCAATATTCTTTCTATGGTTAAGGTTAAGGTTAGGCATGGTTAAGGTTAAGGTTAAGGTTAGGCATTGTTTCGGAGTTGGTTAAGGTTAGAACGGTTAAGTTTAGGCGCTGTTAAGGAGCTGGTTAAGGTTAGAGTTTGTCTTAGAGACAGCCTATTTCCGCACTGCCGCTCTCCCGCGTTGCCGCGGTCACATGGTCAAATTGTCACATTCTTGCACTGCTCCGCTGTTAAAAAGCAACACGCGTGAGGGATAGCTGTCAATCCCTGTTCCCTGTGGTTAATTGCCTCATGGGTTGGCAGGTGTGTGGGCTTGATTGCACCTGATGCAGTGCAGCTGTGCCGATGGCCATGTGGAGTCTATTTAAGTTTGGAGATCGCAGTGTCAACTGCTTTTTCATTTCCTAGTGTTGGCTGTCCTTTTGGTCACGCTCATTATATTGAAGTGTAGTCTGATCTCTGATTCAGAATTGAGCTTTATGGTAGTCATTCTTATTTTAGGCTACTCACGTGATTCTACACATAAACTCCCTTAGTGGAGGTTTATTGTTTAATATAATAATATAAACTCCTTTATTAGGAGGTGTCCTTGTGGCTTATTTACTTTTATACTATACCTCTTTATTGAGAGCATAGTCCTGTTTTTTGGGACTTGATTTATTTTCTTAATTACTCACTTTGAGATTTCCACCTGTAAAGGTTGTTTTCTGTTGTTTAATTTTTCCCCTCTCCTAAAATATCTGCGTAAGCAGTCTAGTGGTTGTCCATTTCATGGATAACTTTAAGAGTCTGCTCATGACCCACACACACACACACAGCCCTCACATTACTAACATTAAAAACTATTCTATTCCTCTCATTCAGGGGTGCAGTGCTGGGCATACGCGGTCAAACGACGTTTTGGGCTTCGTCACTGAGGCCGAAGTGCGCGCATCCTATTATTATGGAAAGTCTAGGTGGTAAGTGCCGGCGCGACGACACAAAAATTACTCGTCGCGGCACTTATCACCTAGACTTTGCATAATAATAGGATACCGACAACCAAATACAAGTCCTGTAGGTGGGGGGTTGCTTGATCTCTCGACTGGAAGGATGAGACAAGTTGTATCATCTGTTCTGTGCGCAACCGAGGGAACATGTACGGGAGCGCGCGTGCGCGGGGCGTTTGGCCTTCGCCCATATTACGACTGCACCCCTGCTCTCATTACTAACATTACAAACGATTCTATTCCTCTCATTACTAACATTACAAACTATTCTATTCCTCTCATTACTAACATTAAAAACTATTCCATTCCTCTCATTACTAACATTAAAAACTATTATATTCCTCATTACTAACATTAAAACCTATTCCATTCCTCTCATTACTAACATTACAAACTATTCTATTCCTCTCATTACTAACATTAAAACCTATTCCATTCCTCTCATTACTAACATTAAAACCTATTCCATTCCTCTCATTACTAACATTACAAACTATTCTATTCCTCTCATTACTAACATTAAAAACTATTCCATTCCTCTCATTACTAACATTACAAACTATTCTATTCCTGATTGATTGATTGATTGAAAACTTTATTAACAGATTGCAGAATGGGTACAATACAGTACAGCTCAATGCACACCCCGGTGTTAAATATATGTTATGTGGTTGTGACGAATGCATAATGCCGCAGCGGCAAAACCTATTAATATTACCTATGTGTTGCATTTCTCGGAGACAACCACATATTTAAAAGGTAATTAACAGGCATGTTCTGCAACATATATCCACTCTTGAACAATGAAAAACTCCTTTTTCTTCTATTTACAAATAAGAGCAGCTCTGAAGGCTCACGGAGATGAACGTTATTTTGATTGCTATGAATAGCTAGTTACGTTAATATAGAGAGATGATAAATTTATTAAACGTAAAAAAATAAAAGAATTGAAGTGATTCAAACTTGTGACCATAGGCTCCACAGCAAGCTGCCGAACGAGTTGAGCTAAGTGCATCAATGTTAAAACTGAGTGACGAATGTATCATTTACTCTTGTGCCAATTGCCTACTTATTATTAACCTAGGTATTGTGCGAGCGTTGCTAATTAACCTGCGTGGTTATTATTATTAACCTTTGCTGATTAACCTGCGTGGTTATTATGT
>NW_028170261.1:0-51000 GCF_963971535.1 Notolepis coatsorum
AAAAATAAGAGTTACTCACTGTGTGTTGAGTTACTCACTGTGTGTGTTGAGTTACTCACTGTGTGTTGAGTTACTCACTGTGTGTGTTGAGTTACTCACTGTGTGTTGAGTTACTCACTGTGTGTGTTGAGTTACTCACTGTGTGTGTTGAGTTACTCAATGTGTGTTGAGTTACTCACTGTGTGTGTTGAGTTATTCACTGTGTGTTGAGTTACTCACTGTGTGTTGAGTTACTCACTGTGTGTGTTGAGTTACTCACTGTGTGTGTTGAGTTACTCACTGTGTGGGTTGAGTTACTCACTGTGTGTGTTGAGTTACTCACTGTGTGTGTTGAGTTACTCACTGTGTGTTGAGTTACTCACTGTGTGTGTTGAGTTACTCACTGTGTGTGTTGAGTTACTCACTGTGTGTGTTGAGTTACTCACTGTGTGGGTTGAGTTACTCACTGTGTGTTGAGTTACTCACTGTGTGTGTTGAGTTACTCACTGTGTGTGTTGAGTTACTCACTGTGTGTGTTGAGTTACTCACTGTGTGTTGAGTTTTGCTCTGTAATGGTGTGTGGGTGTTGTACTGCATCGCATTGTGTGGAAATGACCTCACTTTGAGGATTAGTCTGATGACATTTGCTCGATCCCATTTGCTTTTCATTCAAACCTTCAACCCCTCAGATTGAATAAACACTCGTGGCATTTAAGTCTGGGAGGAGATGTAGAGTTCCACGCTCTAGACCAGTGGTTCTCAACTGGTCTAGCCTCAGGACCCACATTTTTCCTTAGTCATTAACTCATTCAGCGCTGGGGATTAGCCATGGCCCTGTGGTCGCATTGCCACACGTTAAAATATAGGACTGAGTCACCCTGTTTGTAGAGCTGTAAATATATTCTATATTATAGCCATGGATACAATACTATGGCCCATTTTACATCACCTATCTATCATTCAATATGTGAGAAAGAATACATTTTTCCATCCATACGTTCCCGTGTTATACCGTGGTGAATATAAATATGGTTTTAGAGCGTCTAGGGTAATTCATGAAATCCTGAGTTAAAGCCCTATACGTCGATTCCACTATTGATGTTGCCATTCCTTGCCTATATACGCTATTATCCCGAAATCAAGTCTATATCATAGCTAAAATGTACGTCAAATCGTCCTTACCTGTGACCGGGAGTATTCCAAAAATAATATTCCAATTGTTTGATCGCGATCTGGTATATCCAATGTCCATTTGCTCTACGGCATAATCCAGGACAACATAGATACTTGACGTGCTTCGATGGAACCGACAGAATGGCTGCCCTCTCCCGACAAGGAAACATGAGACCGGAGACCTGGGGCCGTGCCACAGAGAAAGATACAAGGGTAGAAAGGGTGCTCGATACCGCCATCTAGCGTGATGCGGCCGGTATTGCACTTTTACATTCCCATGAGGATTCCCCATGTTAACCCAGAGTCCGTGTGCCTGTAATGAATAGAAATATCGAATAAAATAAATAACGATAAAATAACGAGTATACTCGTTGTTGGCAGTGAATGTGTTAAAAAAATTTACCACTATGATTTATTTCAATTTCTTTTTGCAGTAATACACAATCTTTCATGCACTGTTAAAAACATGAAATAAACACAAAAAAGTGCAACAAAAGTGCAACTAGGGCTAAAAACCCAATGAAAAAATTATAGTAAATAATATAATGCTTATTAGCAGATTTCTTAGCTTACATAACATACCTCAGTTTGGGGGAACTAATGGGATAACTGGGGATGCAACAAAAGTGCAACTTTTGTTGAGAGGGGGCTGGTATACATGACTGAGAGGAGGCTGGTACATGACTGAGAGGAGGCTGGTACATGACTGAGAGGGGGCTGGCTGGTACATGACTGAGAGGGGGCTGGTACATGACTGAGAGGGGGCTGGTATACATGACTGAGAGGGGGGCTGGTACATGACTGAGGGGGCTGTGGTACATGACTGAGAGGGGGCTGGTATACAGGACTGAGAGGGGGCTGTGGTACATGACTGAGATGGGGCGGTGGTACATGACTGAGAGGGGGCTGTGGTACATGACAGAGGGGGCTGGTACATGACTGAGAGGGGGGCTGGTATACAGGACTGAGAGGGGGCTGGTATACATGACTGAGAGGAGGCTGGTACATGACTGAGAGGGGGCTGGTACATGACTCAGATGGGGCTGTGGTACATGACTGAGAGGGGGCTGTGGTACATGACTGAGAGGGGGCTGGTAGATGACTGAGAGGGCCTGGTATACATGACTGAGAGGGGGCTGGTACATGACTAAGAGGGGGCTGGCTGGTACATGACTGAGATGGGGCTGGTACATGACTGAGAGAGGGCTGGTGCATGACTCAGATGGGGCTGTGGTACATGACTGAGAGGGGGCTGGTAGATGACTGAGAGGGGGCTGGTATACATGACTGAGAGGGGGCTGGTACATAACTGAGAGGGGGCTGGCTGGTACATGACTGAGAGGGGGCTGGGAGATGACTGAGAGGGGGCTGGTACATGACTGAGAGGGGGCTGGTACATGACTGAGAGAGGGCTGGTACATGACTGAGAGGGGGCTGGTACCATGTATTGTGCATCATTGTAGGTCAAACCATTAAGTTAATTTACACGGCAGCCATTTTGGATTTTGGTCTGTCACAAATGTTTCCGCCTTTTAAAAAAATACACCCCGGCTAAATTAATTTATTAACCCTCCTAGATGACAAATCCATTGAGAAACGAAGTGCCACAGATGACCCAACAACTAGGTCCATATCGTATCATCATAATATTATTTAAATCATTAGGATAAGGGTTCCCTTGATAAAGATGCATGACAAGGCTGTATAATATACAACACCTGTAGCTCAACTGCAAAAACTGCTTTTTTGATTTGATTAGATTTATTTGGAAATTAAAAACACATCATAAAAACAAATTATCTTGACCAATTTGTATTCCTGAGGATATCACCTAAAAGCATTAATTAAAACACTTATTTCCAAGGTGGTTCTCGATGGAAGCACAGCACATATAGCTTACTTTTGCTCAACTGCAAAAATGTATGCCTACTTATGTATTAGCCTAGAGGGAAAAACACATTCACAACAGGCAGCAACGTTTATTTTCAGCCAAGTATGGTAATAAGGTAACTATTATGATATATATGGTATGGATTACTTACTCTTAATAACTTATTACTATCTGTGGTAGCTCTAGTCTCCCCCTACACTAATTGTTTTTGTGCTGTCCATTGATCATGCACCTTCACATGGTAGGCACATCAACTGTAGGTCAAACTCCCCAAACAAACACACCATTGATTTAATTGCTATATTAATCACATACAAAGATCTAACTATTACTCCTCTCTGAACATGAATATAAAACAAGAAGGTGATCTATTAACTGTGCAAAACCTTATGCAATATTCATCATTGATATTTGAATACTTGAAATCTGTATGAACTGAGTATAGTTAGTATCAAATAAAATAAAATGGAACAGCTCCATGCATTCATTGAATAAACAACTATTTGCTCATTACCAGTATGGTATTGTTTAAATTGTACAGATTTTTGCACATCTTTGTCAGGGAATTCCAACCATTCTGGACCTGAATGTACCAGTTAATTGTAATCATCTCTCTCTCCTTATGTCTAGTCAAGCCAGGTTGTGGAGGAGAGAGACAGGGATGAACAGGCTATAGACTACTTTGCCCATCCTGAGCCTGCTATGATGCAGGTGTTTTTACAAAACCACCCAAAACAAGATTCAGCCAAGAGCGAGGGAGTACACTGGTCCACTTGTCCATGGCACTTACTACCCAGCTTTGAAGTGGGTTGGGGGAATAGTACAGTAGGTACGCACAGGGCCGCCTGGGAGAAATGCGAGGCCCTGTGCGAGATTTAAACGCACTGTGTGTGTTGAGTTACTCACTGTGTGTTGAGTTACTCACTGTGTGTGTTGAGTTACTCACTGTGTGTGTTGAGTTACTCACTGTGTGGGTTGAGTTACTCACTGTGTGTGTTGAGTTACTCACTGTGTGTGTTGAGTTACTCACTGTGTGTTGAGTTACTCACTGTGTGTGTTGAGTTACTCACTGTGTGTGTTGAGTTACTCACTGT
This sequence comes from Notolepis coatsorum, assembly GCF_963971535.1. Lineage (NCBI taxonomy): Eukaryota > Metazoa > Chordata > Actinopteri > Aulopiformes > Paralepididae > Notolepis > Notolepis coatsorum. The sequence goes on from NW_028170261.1 coordinate 4,138, forward strand.
GTGTGTTGAGTTACTCACTGTGTGGGTTGAGTTACTCACTGTGTGTTGAGTTACTCACTGTGTGTGTTGAGTTACTCACTGTGTGTGTTGAGTTACTCACTGTGTGTGTTGAGTTACTCACTGTGTGTGTTGAGTTACTCACTGTGTGTGTTGAGTTACTCACTGTGTGTTGAGTTTTGCTCTGTAATGGTGTGTGGGTGTTGTACTGCATCGCATTGTGTGGAAATGACCTCACTTTGAGGACTAGTCTGATGACATTTGCTCGATCCCATTTGCTTTTCATTCAAACCTTCAACCCCTCAGATTGAATAAACACTCGTGGCATTTAAGTCTGGGAGGAGATGTAGAGTTCCACGCTCTAGACCAGTGGTTCTCAACTGGTCTAGCCTCAGGACCCACATTTTTCCTTAGTCATTAACTCATTCAGCGCTGGGGATTAGCCATGGCCCTGTGGTCGCATTGCCACACGTTAAAATATAGGACTGAGTCACCCTGTTTGTAGAGCTGTAAATATATTCTATATTATAGCCATGGATACAATACTATGGCCCATTTTACATCACCTATCTATCATTCAATATGTGAGAAAGAATAAATTTTTCCATCCATACGTTCCCGTGTTATACCGTGGTGAATATAAATATGGTTTTAGAGCGTCTAGGGTAATTCATGAAATCCTGAGTTAAAGCCCTATACGTCGATTCCACTATTGATGTTGCCATTCCTTGCCTATATACGCTATTATCCCGAAATCAAGTCTATATCATAGCTAAAATGTACGTCAAATCGTCCTTACCTGTGACCGGGAGTATTCCAAAAATAATATTCCAATTGTTTGATCGCGATCTGGTATATCCAATGTCCATTTGCTCTACGGCATAATCCAGGACAACATAGATACTTGACGTGCTTCGATGGAACCGACAGAATGGCTGCCCTCTCCCGACAAGGAAACATGAGACCGGAGACCTGGGGCCGTGCCACAGAGAAAGATACAAGGGTAGAAAGGGTGCTCGATACCGCCATCTAGCGTGATGCGGCCGGTATTGCACTTTTACATTCCCATGAGGATTCCCCATGTTAACCCAGAGTCCGTGTGCCTGTAATGAATAGAAATATCGAATAAAATAAATAACGATAAAATAACGAGTATACTCGTTGTTGGCAGTGAATGTGTTAAAAAAATTTACCACTATGATTTATTTCAATTTCTTTTTGCAGTAATACACAATCTTTCATGCACTGTTAAAAACATGAAATAAACACAAAAAAGTGCAACAAAAGTGCAACTAGGGCTAAAAACCCAATGAAAAAATTATAGTAAATAATATAATGCTTATTAGCAGATTTCTTAGCTTACATAACATACCTCAGTTTGGGGGAACTAATGGGATAACTGGGGATGCAACAAAAGTGCAACTTTTGTTGAGAGGGGGCTGGTATACATGACTGAGAGGAGGCTGGTACATGACTGAGAGGAGGCTGGTACATGACTGAGAGGGGGCTGGCTGGTACATGACTGAGAGGGGGCTGGTACATGACTGAGAGGGGGCTGGTATACATGACTGAGAGGGGGGCTGGTACATGACTGAGGGGGCTGTGGTACATGACTGAGAGGGGGCTGGTATACAGGACTGAGAGGGGGCTGTGGTACATGACTGAGATGGGGCGGTGGTACATGACTGAGAGGGGGCTGTGGTACATGACAGAGGGGGCTGGTACATGACTGAGAGGGGGGCTGGTATACAGGACTGAGAGGGGGCTGGTATACATGACTGAGAGGAGGCTGGTACATGACTGAGAGGGGGCTGGTACATGACTCAGATGGGGCTGTGGTACATGACTGAGAGGGGGCTGTGGTACATGACTGAGAGGGGGCTGGTAGATGACTGAGAGGGCCTGGTATACATGACTGAGAGGGGGCTGGTACATGACTAAGAGGGGGCTGGCTGGTACATGACTGAGATGGGGCTGGTACATGACTGAGAGAGGGCTGGTACATGACTCAGATGGGGCTGTGGTACATGACTGAGAGGGGGCTGGTAGATGACTGAGAGGGGGCTGGTATACATGACTGAGAGGGGGCTGGTACATAACTGAGAGGGGGCTGGCTGGTACATGACTGAGAGGGGGCTGGGAGATGACTGAGAGGGGGCTGGTACATGACTGAGAGGGGGCTGGTACATGACTGAGAGAGGGCTGGTACATGACTGAGAGGGGGCTGGTACCATGTATTGTGCATCATTGTAGGTCAAACCATTAAGTTAATTTACACGGCAGCCATTTTGGATTTTGGTCTGTCACAAATGTTTCCGCCTTTTAAAAAAATACACCCCGGCTAAATTAATTTATTAACCCTCCTAGATGACAAATCCATTGAGAAACGAAGTGCCACAGATGACCCAACAACTAGGTCCATATCGTATCATCATAATATTATTTAAATCATTAGGATAAGGGTTCCCTTGATAAAGATGCATGACAAGGCTGTATAATATACAACACCTGTAGCTCAACTGCAAAAACTGCTTTTTTGATTTGATTAGATTTATTTGGAAATTAAAAACACATCATAAAAACAAATTATCTTGACCAATTTGTATTCCTGAGGATATCACCTAAAAGCATTAATTAAAACACTTATTTCCAAGGTGGTTCTCGATGGAAGCACAGCACATATAGCCTACTTTTGCTCAACTGCAAAAATGTATGCCTACTTATGTATTAGCCTAGAGGGAAAAACACATTCACAACAGGCAGCAACGTTTATTTTCAGCCAAGTATGGTAATAAGGTAACTATTATGATATATATGGTATGGATTACTTACTCTTAATAACTTATTACTATCTGTGGTAGCTCTAGTCTCCCCCTACACTAATTGTTTTTGTGCTGTCCATTGATCATGCACCTTCACATGGTAGGCACATCAACTGTAGGTCAAACTCCCCAAACAAACACACCATTGATTTAATTGCTATATTAATCACATACAAAGATCTAACTATTACTCCTCTCTGAACATGAATATAAAACAAGAAGGTGATCTATTAACTGTGCAAAACCTTATGCAATATTCATCATTGATATTTGAATACTTGAAATCTGTATGAACTGAGTATAGTTAGTATCAAATTAAATAAAATGGAACAGCTCCATGCATTCATTGAATAAACAACTATTTGCTCATTACCAGTATGGTATTGTTTAAATTGTACAGATTTTTGCACATCTTTGTCAGGGAATTCCAACCATTCTGGACCTGAATGTACCAGTTAATTGTAATCATCTCTCTCTCCTTATGTCTAGTCAAGCCAGGTTGTGGAGGAGAGAGACAGGGATGAACAGGCTATAGACTACTTTGCCCATCCTGAGCCTGCTATGATGCAGGTGTTTTTACAAAACCACCCAAAACAAGATTCAGCCAAGAGCGAGGGAGTACACTGGTCCACTTGTCCATGGCACTTACTACCCAGCTTTGAAGTGGGTTGGGGGAATAGTACAGTAGGTACGCACAGGGCCGCCTGGGAGAAATGCGAGGCCCTGTGCGAGATTTAAACGCACTGTGTGTGTTGAGTTACTCACTGTGTGTTGAGTTACTCACTGTGTGTGTTGAGTTACTCACTGTGTGTGTTGAGTTACTCACTGTGTGGGTTGAGTTACTCACTGTGTGTGTTGAGTTACTCACTGTGTGTGTTGAGTTACTCACTGTGTGTTGAGTTACTCACTGTGTGTGTTGAGTTACTCACTGTGTGTGTTGAGTTACTCACTGTGTGTGTTGAGTTACTCACTGTGTGGGTTGAGTTACTCACTGTGTGTTGAGTTACTCACTGTGTGTGTTGAGTTACTCACTGTGTGTGTTGAGTTACTCACTGTGTGTGTTGAGTTACTCACTGTGTGTGTTGAGTTACTCACTGTGTGTGTTGAGTTACTCACTGTGTGTTGAGTTTTGCTCTGTAATGGTGTGTGGGTGTTGTACTGCATCGCATTGTGTGGAAATGACCTCACTTTGAGGACTAGTCTGATGACATTTGCTCGATCCCATTTGCTTTTCATTCAAACCTTCAACCCCTCAGATTGAATAAACACTCGTGGCATTTAAGTCTGGGAGGAGATGTAGAGTTCCACGCTCTAGACCAGTGGTTCTCAACTGGTCTAGCCTCAGGACCCACATTTTTCCTTAGTCATTAACTCATTCAGCGCTGGGGATTAGCCATGGCCCTGTGGTCGCATTGCCACACGTTAAAATATAGGACTGAGTCACCCTGTTTGTAGAGCTGTAAATATATTCTATATTATAGCCATGGATACAATACTATGGCCCATTTTACATCACCTATCTATCATTCAATATGTGAGAAAGAATACATTTTTCCATCCATACGTTCCCGTGTTATACCGTGGTGAATATAAATATGGTTTTAGAGCGTCTAGGGTAATTCATGAAATCCTGAGTTAAAGCCCTATACGTCGATTCCACTATTGATGTTGCCATTCCTTGCCTATATACGCTATTATCCCGAAATCAAGTCTATATCATAGCTAAAATGTACGTCAAATCGTCCTTACCTGTGACCGGGAGTATTCCAAAAATAATATTCCAATTGTTTGATCGCGATCTGGTATATCCAATGTCCATTTGCTCTACGGCATAATCCAGGACAACATAGATACTTGACGTGCTTCGATGGAACCGACAGAATGGCTGCCCTCTCCCGACAAGGAAACATGAGACCGGAGACCTGGGGCCGTGCCACAGAGAAAGATACAAGGGTAGAAAGGGTGCTCGATACCGCCATCTAGCGTGATGCGGCCGGTATTGCACTTTTACATTCCCATGAGGATTCCCCATGTTAACCCAGAGTCCGTGTGCCTGTAATGAATAGAAATATCGAATAAAATAAATAACGATAAAATAACGAGTATACTCGTTGTTGGCAGTGAATGTGTTAAAAAATTTTACCACTATGATTTATTTCAATTTCTTTTTGCAGTAATACACAATCTTTCATGCACTGTTAAAAACATGAAATAAACACAAAAAAGTGCAACAAAAGTGCAACTAGGGCTAAAAACCCAATGAAAAAATTATAGTAAATAATATAATGCTTATTAGCAGATTTCTTAGCTTACATAACATACCTCAGTTTGGGGGAACTAATGGGATAACTGGGGTTGCAACAAAAGTGCAACTAGGGCTAAAAACCCAATGAAATAAAGTAATAATAATAATAATAAATAATATAAGCTTCTTAGCAGATTTCTTAGCTTAACATAACAGACCTATGTTTGGGGAACTAATGGGATAACTGGGGATGCAACAAAAGTGCAACTTTTGTTGAGAGGGGGCTGGTATACATGACTGAGAGGAGGCTGGTACATGACTGAGAGGAGGCTGGTACATGACTGAGAGGGGGCTGGCTGGTACATGCCTGAGAGGGGGCTGGTACATGACTGAGAGGGGGCTGGTATACATGACTGAGAGGGGGGCTGGTACATGACTGAGGGGGCTGTGGTACATGACTGAGAGGGGGCTGGTATACAGGACTGAGAGGGGGCTGTGGTACATGACTGAGATGGGGCTGTGGTACATGACTGAGAGGGGGCTGTGGTACATGACAGAGGGGGCTGGTACATGACTGAGAGGGGGGCTGGTATACAGGACTGAGAGGGGGCTGGTATACATGACTGAGAGGAGGCTGGTACATGACTGAGAGGGGGCTGGTACATGACTCAGATGGGGCTGTGGTACATGACTGAGAGGGGGCTGTGGTACATGACTGAGAGGGGGCTGGTAGATGACTGAGAGGGCCTGGTATACATGACTGAGAGGGGGCTGGTACATGACTAAGAGGGGGCTGGCTGGTACATGACTGAGATGGGGCTGGTACATGACTGAGAGAGGGCTGGTACATGACTCAGATGGGGCTGTGGTACATGACTGAGAGGGGGCTGGTAGATGACTGAGAGGGGGCTGGTATACATGACTGAGAGGGGGCTGGTACATAACTGAGAGGGGGCTGGCTGGTACATGACTGAGAGGGGGCTGGGAGATGACTGAGAGGGGGCTGGTACATGACTGAGAGGGGGCTGGTACATGACTGAGAGAGGGCTGGTACATGACTGAGAGGGGGCTGGTACCATGTATTGTGCATCATTGTAGGTCAAACCATTAAGTTAATTTACACGGCAGCCATTTTGGATTTTGGTCTGTCACAAATGTTTCCGCCTTTTAAAAAAATACACCCCGGCTAAATTAATTTATTAACCCTCCTAGATGACAAATCCATTGAGAAACGAAGTGCCACAGATGACCCAACAACTAGGTCCATATCGTATCATCATAATATTATTTAAATCATTAGGATAAGGGTTCCCTTGATAAAGATGCATGACAAGGCTGTATAATATACACCACCTGTAGCTCAACTGCAAAAACTGCTTTTTTGATTTGATTAGATTTATTTGGAAATTAAAAACACATCATAAAAACAAATTATCTTGACCAATTTGTATTCCTGAGGATATCACCTAAAAGCATTAATTAAAACACTTATTTCCAAGGTGGTTCTCGATGGAAGCACAGCACATATAGCCTACTTTTGCTCAACTGCAAAAATGTATGCCTACTTATGTATTAGCCTAGAGGGAAAAACACATTCACAACAGGCAGCAACGTTTATTTTCAGCCAAGTATGGTAATAAGGTAACTATTATGATATATATGGTATGGATTACTTACTCTTAATAACTTATTACTATCTGTGGTAGCTCTAGTCTCCCCCTACACTAATTGTTTTTGTGCTGTCCATTGATCATGCACCTTCACATGGTAGGCACATCAACTGTAGGTCAAACTCCCCAAACAAACACACCATTGATTTAATTGCTATATTAATCACATACAAAGATCTAACTATTACTCCTCTCTGAACATGAATATAAAACAAGAAGGTGATCTATTAACTGTGCAAAACCTTATGCAATATTCATCATTGATATTTGAATACTTGAAATCTGTATGAACTGAGTATAGTTAGTATCAAATTAAATAAAATGGAACAGCTCCATACATTCATTGAATAAACAACTATTTGCTCATTACCAGTATGGTATTGTTTAAATTGTACAGATTTTTGCACATCTTTGTCAGGGAATTCCAACCATTCTGGACCTGAATGTACCAGTTAATTGTAATCATCTCTCTCTCCTTATGTCTAGTCAAGCCAGGTTGTGGAGGAGAGAGACAGGGATGAACAGGCTATAGACTACTTTGCCCATCCTGAGCCTGCTATGATGCAGGTGTTTTTACAAAACCACCCAAAACTAGATTCAGCCAAGAGCGAGGGAGTACACTGGTCCACTTGTCCATGGCACTTACTACCCAGCTTTGAAGTGGGTTGGGGGAATAGTACAGTAGGTACGCACAGGGCCGCCTGGGAGAAATGCGAGGCCCTGTGCGAGATTTAAACGCGCTGTGACTGAAGATCCTTGACTAGGTACAGACTCAGCGAGCAACGACGAGCTTAGCCATCGAGAAAGGCCGCCATAGGCAGACCTGGCTCCCAAGCGAAGACAGACCCACTGCACACAAGATGAGGTGGAAACCGAGCTCCACTTCTTAACAACCTGCCCACTATACCAAGACATACTTCCCACAAATTGCAAACACCCAAAGAGACTTTGAAAACATCGACAATAACTCAAAACTCCCATACCTACTGAGAGAAATACAATAATGTGAAATAAAGCCCATTTGAATTGAAGAGAGAGAGATAGATAGATAGAGCATGTCTGTGTGTGTTAGAAAGAGATAGATAGAGAGAGAGCATGTCTGTTTGTGTGTGTGTTAGAGAGAGAGCATGTATATGTGTGTTAGAAAGAGAGAGAAATATATAGAGAGAGAGCATGTCATTTTGTGTGTTAGAGAGTGATATAGAGCATGTCTGTGTGTTAGAAAGAGAGAGAGAGAGCATGTGTGTTTGTGTGTTAGAGAGAGAGCATGTCTGTGTGTGTGTGTTAGAGAGAGAGCATGTATGAGAGAGATAAGCAAAGATGAGCCCCTAAAGGATATTCAACTGTTAATGGAAGAACAAAACAGAAGGAAAAGATAACTTCACAAAGGCAACATGAATATACATAGATCCAAAAGGACAAAGATCAACACTTAAATCCAAAGAGAAGAGGGTCTATACCAGAGAAAACAAAGTAGCAAGGAGCCAATGGCCGACATCAGCTAAATAGGCTAACTGCAAATAGAGTAGCCAGGTACTGACACCAGGCCACACACAGCTTTGGCCAAGTTACACAAACGACCAAGACAATTCACACACAGCACATGTCGTATGTCCAAATGTTGTCGTATGTCCAAACAGTCACTACAGCCCCAAACAGGCCACTACAGCCCCAAACAGGTCACTACAGCCCCAAACAGGTCCCTACAGCCCCAAACAGGCCACTACAGCCCCAAACAGTCACTACAGCCCCAAACAGGCCACTACAGCCCCAAACAGACACTACAGCCCCAAACAGGTCACTACAGCCCCAAACAGGTCACTACAGCCCCAAACAGTCACTACAGCCCTAAACAGGTCACTACAGCCCCAAACAGGTCACCACAGCCCCAAACAGGCCACTACAGCCCCAAACAGTCACTACAGCCCCAAACAGACAGGTCACTACAGCCCCAAACAGGTAACTACAGCCCCAAACAGGCCACTACAGCCCCAAACAGACACTACAGCCCCAAACAGGTCACTACAGCCCCAAACAGGTAACTACAGCCCCGAACAGTCACTACAGCCCCAAACAGGTCACTACAGCCCCAAACAGACAGGTCACTACAGCCCCAAACAGGTCACTAGAGCCCCAAACAGGTAACTACAGCCCCAAACAGGCCACTACAGCCCCAAACAGGTCACTACAGCCCCAAACAGATCCCTACAGCCCCAAACAGGCCACTACAGCCCCAAACAGTCACTACAGCCCCAAACAGGCCACTACAGCCCCAAACAGACACTACAGCCCCAAACAGGTCACTACAGCCCCAAACAGTCACTACAGCTCCAAACAGTCACTACAGCCCCAAACAGGTCACTACAGCCCCAAACAGGTCACTACAGCCCCACACAGCCATTACAGCCTCAAACAGGTCCACTACAGCCCCAAACAGGTCACTACAGCCCCAAACAGCCACTACAGCCCCAAACAGGTCACTACAGCCCCAAACAGGTCCACTACAGCCCCAAACAGACACTACAGCCCCAAACAGGTCACTAGAGCCCCAAACAGGTCACTACAGCCCCAAACAGGTAACTACAGCCCCAAACAGTCACTACAGCCCCAAACAGGTCACTACAGCCCTAAACAGACACTACAGCCCCAAACAGGCCACTACAGCCCCAAACAGGCCACTACAGCCCCAAACAGGTCACTACAGCCCCAAACAGGTCACTACAGCCCCAAACAGGTAACTACAGCCCCAAACAGTCACTACAGCCCCAAACAGACACTACAGCCCCAAACAGGCCACTACAGCCCCAAACAGACACTACAGCCCCAAACAGGTAACTACAGCCCCAAACAGTCACCACAGCCCCAAACAGGCCACTACAGCCCCAAACAGGTCACTACAGTCACAAACAGGTCACTACAGCCCCAAACAGGCCACTACAGCCCCAAACAGGTCACTACAGCCCCAAACAGGCCACTACAGCCCAAAACAGTCACTACAGCCCCAAACAGGCCACTACAGCCCCAAACAGGTCACTACAGCCCCAAACAGGTCACTACAGCCCCAAACAGTTACTACAGCCCCAAACAGGTCACTACAGCCCCAAACAGGCCACTACAGCCCCTAACAGTCACTACAGCCCCAAACAGGCCACTACAGCCCCAAGCAGGGCACTACAGCCCCAAACAGGTCCACTACAGCCCCAAACAGGCCACTACAGCCCCAAACAGGTCACTACAGCCCCAAACAGTCACTACAGCCCCAAACAGGTCACTACAGCCCCAAAAAGGTCACTACAGCCCCAAACAGTCACTACAGCCCCAAACAGGTCACTACAGCCCCAAACAGGTCACTACAGCCCCAAACAGTTACTACAGCCCCAAACAGGTCACTACAGCCCCAAACAGGCCACTACAGCCCCTAACAGTCACTACAGCCCCAAACAGGCCACTACAGCCCCAAGCAGGGCACTACAGCCCCAAACAGGTCCACTACAGCCCCAAACAGGCCACTACAGCCCCAAACAGGTCACTACAGCCCCAAACAGTCACTACAGCCCCAAACAGGTCACTACAGCCCCAAAAAGGTCACTACAGCCCCAAACAGTCACTACAGCCCCAAACAGGTCACTACAGCCCCAAACAGTCACTACAGCCCCAAACAGGTCACTACAGCCCCAAACAGGTCACTACAGCCCTAAACAGGCCACTACAGCCCCAAACAGTCACTACAGCCCCAAACAGGTCACTACAGCCCCAAACAGTCACTACAGCCCCAAACAGTCCACTACAGCCCCAAACAGGCCACTACAGCCCGAAACAGGCCACTACAGCCCCAAACAGGTAACTACAGCCCCAAACAGGTCACTACAGCCCCAAACAGGCCACTACAGCCCGACAGGCCACTACAGCCCCAAACAGGTCACTACAGCCCCAAACAGGCCACTATAGCCCCAAACATGCCACTACAGCCCCAAACAGGCCACTACAGCCCCAAACAGTCACCACAGCCCCAAACAGTCACTACAGCCCCAAACAGGTAACTACAGCACCAAACAGGTCACTACAGCCACAAACAGGCCACTACAGCCCCAAACAGTCACTACAGCCCCAAACAGCCACTACAGCCCCAAACAGGTCACTACAGCCCCAAACAGGTCCACTACAGCCCCAAACAGGTCCACTACAGCCCCAAACAGGTCCACTACAGCCCCAAACAGACACTACAGCCCCAAACAGGTCACTAGAGCCCCAAACAGGCCACTACAGCCCCAAACAGGTCACTACAGCCCCAAACAGGTCACTACAGCCCCAAACAGTCACTACAGCCCCAAACAGGTCACTACAGCCCTAAACAGACACTACAGCCCCAAACAGGCCACTACAGCCCTAAACAGTCACTACAGCCCCAAACAGGTCACTACAGCCCTAAACAGTCACTACAGCCCCAAACAGGTCACTACAGCCCTAAACAGTCACTACAGCCCCAAACAGGTCACTACAGCCCCAAACAGGTAACTACAGCCCCAAACAGGTAACTACAGCCCCAAACAGTCACTACAGCCCCAAACAGACACTACAGCCCCAAACAGGCCACTACAGCCCCAAACAGGTCACTACAGCCCCAAACAGTCACTACAGCCCCAAACAGGTCACTACAGCCCCAAACAGGTAACTACAGCCCCAAACAGTCACTACAGCCCCAAACAGACACTACAGCCCCAAACAGGCCACTACAGCCCCAAACAGACACTACAGCCCCAAACAGGTAACTACAGCCCCAAACAGTCACCACAGCCCCAAACAGGCCACTACAGCCGCAAACAGGTCACTACAGTCACAAACAGGTCACTACAGCCCCAAACAGGCCACTACAGCCCCAAACAGGTCACTACAGCCCCAAACAGGCCACTACAGCCCAAAACAGTCACTACAGCCCCAAACAGGCCACTACAGCCCCAAACAGGTCACTACAGCCCCAAACAGGTCACTACAGCCCCAAACAGTTACTACAGCCACAAACAGTCACTACAGCCCCAAACAGGTCACTACAGCCCCAAACAGGCCACTACAGCCCCTAACAGTCACTACAGCCCCAAACAGGCCACTACAGCCCCAAGCAGGGCACTACAGCCCCAAACAGGTCCACTACAGCCCCAAACAGGCCACTACAGCCCCAAACAGGTCACTACAGCCCCAAACAGTCACTACAGCCCCAAACAGGTCACTACAGCCCCAAAAAGGTCACTACAGCCCCAAACAGTCACTACAGCCCCAAACAGGTCACTACAGCCCCAAACAGTCACTACAGCCCCAAACAGGTCACTACAGCCCCAAACAGGTCACTACAGCCCTAAACAGGCCACTACAGCCCCAAACAGTCACTACAGCCCCAAACAGGTCACTACAGCCCCAAACAGTCACTACAGCCCCAAACAGTCCACTACAGCCCCAAACAGGCCACTACAGCCCCAAACAGTCACCACAGCCCCAAACAGTCACTACAGCACCAAACAGGTCACTACAGCCCCAAACAGCCATTACAGCCCCAAACAGCCACTACAGCCCCAAACAGGTCACTACAGCCCCAAACAGGTCCACTACAGCCCCAAACAGACACTACAGCCCCAAACAGGTCACTAGAGCCCCAAACAGGCCACTACAGCCCCAAACAGGTCACTACAGCCCCAAACAGGTCACTACAGCCCCAAACAGTCACTACAGCCCCAAACAGGTCACTACAGCCCTAAACAGACACTACAGCCCCAAACAGGCCACTACAGCCCTAAACAGTCACTACAGCCCCAAACAGGTCACTACAGCCCTAAACAGTCACTACAGCCCCAAACAGGTCACTACAGCCCTAAACAGTCACTACAGCCCCAAACAGGTCACTACAGCCCCAAACAGGTAACTACAGCCCCAAACAGGTAACTACAGCCCCAAACAGTCACTACAGCCCCAAACAGACACTACAGCCCCAAACAGGCCACTACAGCCCCAAACAGGTCACTACAGCCCCAAACAGTCACTACAGCCCCAAACAGGTCACTACAGCCCCAAACAGTCACTACAGCCCCAAACAGGTCACTACAGCCCCAAACAGTCACTACAGCCCCAAACAGGTCACTACAGCCCCAAACAGGTCACCACAGCCCCAAACAGGCCACTACAGCCCCAAACAGACATGTCACTACAGCCCCAAGCAGACAGGTCACTACAGCCCCAAACAGGCCACTACAGCCCCAAACAGACACTACAGCCCCAAACAGGTCACTACAGCCCCAAACAGTCACTACAGCCCCAAACAGGTCCACTACAGCCCCAAACAGTCACTACAGCCCCAAACAGACAGGTCACTACAGCCCCAAACAGGTCACTAGAGCCCCAAACAGGTAACTACAGCCCCAAACAGGCCACTACAGCCCCAAACAGGTCACTACAGCCCCAAACAGGTCCCTACAGCCCCAAACAGGCCACTACAGCCCCAAACAGTCACTACAGCCCCAAACAGGCCACTACAGCCCCAAACAGACACTACAGCCCCAAACAGGTCACTACAGCCCCAAACAGGTCACTACAGCCCCAAACAGTCACTACAGCCCCAAACAGGTCACTACAGCCCCAAACAGGTCACCACAGCCCCAAACAGGCCACTACAGTCCCAAACAGTCACTACAGCCCCAAACAGACAGGTCACTACAGCCCCAAACAGGTAACTACAGCCCCAAACAGGCCACTACAGCCCCAAACAGACACTACAGCCCAAACAGGTCACTACAGCCCCAAACAGGTAACTACAGCCCCAAACAGGTCACTACAGCCCCAAACAGGTCACTACAGCCCCAAACAGCCATTACAGCCTCAAACAGGTCCACTACAGCCCCAAACAGGTCACTACAGCCCCAAACAGGTAACTACAGCCCCAAACAGTCACTACAGCCCCAAACAGTCACTACAGCCCCAAACAGCCACTACAGCCCCAAACAGGTCACTACAGCCCCAAACAGGTCCACTACAGCCCCAAACAGGTCCACTACAGCCCCAAACAGACACTACAGCCCCAAACAGGTCACTAGAGCCCCAAACAGGCCACTACAGCCCCAAACAGGTCACTACAGCCCCAAACAGGTCACTACAGCCCCAAACAGTCACTACAGCCACAAACAGGCCACTACAGCCCCAAACAGTCACTACATCCCCAAACAGGTAACTACAGCCCCAAACAGGCCACTACAGCCCCAAACAGTCACTACAGCCCCAAACAGGTCACTACAGCCCTAAACAGGTCACTACAGCCCCAAACAGGTAACTACAGCCCCAAACAGGTCACTACAGCCCCAAACAGTCACTACAGCCCCAAACAGACAGGTCACTACAGCCCCAAACAGGTAACTACAGCCCCAAACAGGCCACTACAGCCCCAAACAGACACTACAGCCCCAAACAGGTCACTACAGCCCCAAACAGGTAACTACAGCCCCAAACAGGTCACTACAGCCCCAAACAGGTAACTACAGCCCCAAACAGCCATTACAGCCTCAAACAGGTCCACTACAGCCCCAAACAGGTCACTACAGCCCCAAACAGGTAACTACAGCCCCAAACAGTCACTACAGCCCCAAACAGTCACTACAGCCCCAAACAGCCACTACAGCCCCAAACAGGTAACTACAGCCCCAAACAGTCACTACAGCCCCAAACAGCCACTACAGCCCCAAACAGGTCACTACAGCCCCAAACAGGTCCACTACAGCCCCAAACAGGTCCACTACAGCCCCAAACAGACACTACAGCCCCAAACAGGTCACTAGAGCCCCAAACAGGCCACTACAGCCCCAAACAGGTCACTACAGCCCCAAACAGGTCACTACAGCCCCAAACAGTCACTACAGCCACAAACAGGCCACTACAGCCCCAAACAGTCACTACATCCCCAAACAGGTAACTACAGCCCCAAACAGGCCACTACAGCCCCAAACAGTCACTACAGCCCCAAACAGGTCACTACAGCCCTAAACAGGTCACTACAGCCCCAAACAGGTAACTACAGCCCCAAACAGGTCACTACAGCCCCAAACAGGTCACTAGAGCCCCAAACAGTCACTACAGCCCCAAACAGGCCACTACAGCCCCAAACAGGTCACTACAGCCCCAAACAGGTCCCTACAGCCCCAAACAGGCCACTACAGCCCCAAACAGTCACTACAGCCCCAAACAGGCCACTACAGCCCCAAACAGACACTACAGCCCCAAACAGGTCACTACAGCCCCAAACAGGTCACTACAGCCCCAAACAGTCACTACAGCCCCAAACAGGTCCACTACAGCCCCAAACAGGTCCACTACAGCCCCAAACAGACACTACAGCCCCAAACAGGTCACTAGAGCCCCAAAAAGGCCACTACAGCCCCAAACAGGTCACTACAGCCCCAAACAGGTCACTACAGCCCCAAACAGTCACTACAGCCCCAAACAGGTCACTACAGCCCTAAACAGACACTACAGCCCCAAACAGGCCACTACAGCCCCAAACAGGCCACTACAGCCCCAAACAGGTCACTACAGCCCCAAACAGGTCACTACAGCCCCAAACAGGTAACTACAGCCCCAAACAGGTAACTACAGCCCCAAACAGTCACTACAGCCCCAAACAGACACTACAGCCCCAAACAGGCCACTACAGCCCCAAACAGGTCACTACAGCCCCAAACAGGTCACTACAGCCCCAAACAGTCACTACAGCCACAAACAGGCCACTACAGCCCCAAACAGGTCACTACAGCCCCAAACAGTCACTACAGCCCCAAACAGTCACTACAGCCCCAAACAGGTCACTAGAGCCCCAAACAGTCACTACAGCCCCAAACAGGTCACTACAGCCCCAAACAGGTCACTACAGCCCCAAACAGACACTACAGCCCCAAACAGTCACTACATCCCCAAACAGGTAACTACAGCCCCAAACAGGCCACTACAGCCCCAAACAGTCACTACAGCCCCAAACAGGCCACTACAGCCCCAAACAGGTCACTACAGCCCTAAACAGACACTACAGCCCCAAACAGGCCACTACAGCCCCAAACAGGCCACTACAGCCCCAAACAGGTCACTACAGCCCCAAACAGGTCACTACAGCCCCAAACAGGTAACTACAGCCCCAAACAGGTAACTACAGCCCCAAACAGTCACTACAGCCCCAAACAGACACTACAGCCCCAAACAGGCCACTACAGCCCCAAACAGGTCACTACAGCCCCAAACAGGTCACTACAGCCCCAAACAGGTCACTACAGCCCCAAACAGTCACTACAGCCACAAACAGGCCACTACAGCCCCAAACAGGTCACTACAGCCCCAAACAGTCACTACAGCCCCAAACAGTCACTACAGCCCCAAACAGGTCACTAGAGCCCCAAACAGTCACTACAGCCCCAAACAGGTCACTACAGCCCCAAACAGGTCACTACAGCCCCAAACAGGTCACTACAGCCCCAAACAGGTCCCTACAGCCCCAAACAGGCCACTACAGCCCCAAACAGTCACTACAGCCCCAAACAGGCCACTACAGCCCCAAACAGACACTACAGCCCCAAACAGGTCACTACAGCCCCAAACAGGTCACTACAGCCCCAAACAGTCACTACAGCCCCAAACAGGTCACTACAGCCCCAAACAGGTCACCACAGCCCCAAACAGGCCACTACAGCCCCAAACAGTCACTACAGCCCCAAACAGACAGGTCACTACAGCCCCAAACAGGTAACTACAGCCCCAAACAGGCCACTACAGCCCCAAACAGACACTACAGCCCCAAACAGGTCACTACAGCCCCAAACAGGTAACTACAGCCCCAAACAGTCACTACAGCCCCAAACAGGTCACTACAGCCCCAAACAGACAGGTCACTACAGCCCCAAACAGTCACTACAGCCCCAAACAGGTCACTACAGCCCCAAACAGGTCACTAGAGCCCCAAACAGTCACTACAGCCCCAAACAGGTCACTAGAGCCCCAAAAAGGCCACTACAGCCCCAAACAGGTCACTACAGCCCCAAACAGGTCACTACAGCCCCAAACAGTCACTACAGCCCCAAACAGGTCACTACAGCCCTAAACAGACACTACAGCCCCAAACAGGCCACTACAGCCCCAAACAGGCCACTACAGCCCCAAACAGGTCACTACAGCCCCAAACAGGTCACTACAGCCCCAAACAGGTAACTACAGCCCCAAACAGGTAACTACAGCCCCAAACAGTCACTACAGCCCCAAACAGACACTACAGCCCCAAACAGGCCACTACAGCCCCAAACAGGTCACAGGCCACTACAGCCCCAAACAGGTCACTACAGCCCCAAACAGGTCACTACAGCCCCAAACAGGTCACTACAGCCCCAAACAGTCACTACAGCCACAAACAGGCCACTACAGCCCCAAACAGGTCACTACAGCCCCAAACAGTCACTACAGCCCCAAACAGTCACTACAGCCCCAAACAGGTCACTAGAGCCCCAAACAGTCACTACAGCCCCAAACAGGTCACTACAGCCCCAAACAGGTCACTACAGCCCCAAACAGACACTACAGCCCCAAACAGTCACTACATCCCCAAACAGGTAACTACAGCCCCAAACAGGCCACTACAGCCCCAAACAGTCACTACAGCCCCAAACAGGCCACTACAGCCCCAAACAGGTCACTACAGCCCTAAACAGACACTACAGCCCCAAACAGGCCACTACAGCCCCAAACAGGCCACTACAGCCCCAAACAGGTCACTACAGCCCCAAACAGGTCACTACAGCCCCAAACAGGTAACTACAGCCCCAAACAGGTCACTACAGCCCCAAACAGGTCACTACAGCCCCAAACAGTCACTACAGCCACAAACAGGCCACTACAGCCCCAAACAGGTCACTACAGCCCCAAACAGTCACTACAGCCCCAAACAGTCACTACAGCCCCAAACAGGTCACTAGAGCCCCAAACAGTCACTACAGCCCCAAACAGGTCACTACAGCCCCAAACAGGTCACTACAGCCCCAAACAGACACTACAGCCCCAAACAGTCACTACATCCCCAAACAGGTAACTACAGCCCCAAACAGGCCACTACAGCCCCAAACAGTCACTACAGCCCCAAACAGGCCACTACAGCCCCAAACAGGTCACTACAGCCCTAAACAGACACTACAGCCCCAAACAGGCCACTACAGCCCCAAACAGGCCACTACAGCCCCAAACAGGCCACTACAGCCCCAAACAGGTCACTACAGCCCCAAACAGGTCACTACAGCCCCAAACAGGTCACTACAGCCCCAAACAGTCACTACAGCCACAAACAGGCCACTACAGCCCCAAACAGGTCACTACAGCCCCAAACAGTCACTACAGCCCCAAACAGTCACTACAGCCCCAAACAGGTCACTAGAGCCCCAAACAGTCACTACAGCCCCAAACAGGTCACTACAGCCCCAAACAGGTCACTACAGCCCCAAACAGGTCACTACAGCCCCAAACAGGTCCCTACAGCCCCAAACAGGCCACTACAGCCCCAAACAGTCACTACAGCCCCAAACAGGCCACTACAGCCCCAAACAGACACTACAGCCCCAAACAGGTCACTACAGCCCCAAACAGGTCACTACAGCCCCAAACAGTCACTACAGCCCCAAACAGGTCACTACAGCCCCAAACAGGTCACCACAGCCCCAAACAGGCCACTACAGCCCCAAACAGTCACTACAGCCCCAAACAGACAGGTCACTACAGCCCCAAACAGGTAACTACAGCCCCAAACAGGCCACTACAGCCCCAAACAGACACTACAGCCCCAAACAGGTCACTACAGCCCCAAACAGGTAACTACAGCCCCAAACAGTCACTACAGCCCCAAACAGGTCACTACAGCCCCAAACAGACAGGTCACTACAGCCCCAAACAGTCACTACAGCCCCAAACAGGTCACTACAGCCCCAAACAGGTCACTAGAGCCCCAAACAGTCACTACAGCCCCAAACAGGCCACTACAGCCCCAAACAGGTCACTACAGCCCCAAACAGGTCCCTACAGCCCCAAACAGGCCACTACAGCCCCAAACAGTCACTACAGCCCCAAACAGGCCACTACAGCCCCAAACAGACACTACAGCCCCAAACAGGTCACTACAGCCCCAAACAGGTCACTACAGCCCCAAACAGTCACTACAGCCCCAAACAGGTCCACTACAGCCCCAAACAGACACTACAGCCCCAAACAGGTCCACTACAGCCCCAAACAGACACTACAGCCCCAAACAGGTCACTAGAGCCCCAAAAAGGCCACTACAGCCCCAAACAGACACTACAGCCCCAAACAGGTCCACTACAGCCCCAAACAGACACTACAGCCCCAAACAGGTCACTAGAGCCCCAAAAAGGCCACTACAGCCCCAAACAGGTCACTACAGCCCCAAACAGGTCACTACAGCCCCAAACAGTCACTACAGCCCCAAACAGGTCACTACAGCCCTAAACAGACACTACAGCCCCAAACAGGCCACTACAGCCCCAAACAGGCCACTACAGCCCCAAACAGGTCACTACAGCCCCAAACAGGTCACTACAGCCCCAAACAGGTAACTACAGCCCCAAACAGGTAACTACAGCCCCAAACAGTCACTACAGCCCCAAACAGACACTACAGCCCCAAACAGGCCACTACAGCCCCAAACAGGTCACTACAGCCCCAAACAGGTCACTACAGCCCCAAACAGTCACTACAGCCACAAACAGGCCACTACAGCCCCAAACAGGTCACTACAGCCCCAAACAGTCACTACAGCCCCAAACAGTCACTACAGCCCCAAACAGGTCACTAGAGCCCCAAACAGTCACTACAGCCACAAACAGGCCACTACAGCCCCAAACAGGTCACTACAGCCCCAAACAGGTCACTACAGCCCCAAACAGGTCACTACAGCCCCAAACAGGTCACTACAGCCCCAAACAGACACTACAGCCCCAAACAGTCACTACATCCCCAAACAGGTAACTACAGCCCCAAACAGGCCACTACAGCCCCAAACAGTCACTACAGCCCCAAACAGGTCACTACAGCCCCAAACAGGTCCCTACAGCCCCAAACAGGCCACTACAGCCCCAAACAGTCACTACAGCCCCAAACAGGCCACTACAGCCCCAAACAGACACTACAGCCCCAAACAGGTAACTACAGCCCCAAACAGCCACTACAGCCCCAAACAGGTCACTACAGCCCCAAACAGGTCCCTACAGCCCCAAACAGGCCACTACAGCCCCAAACAGTCACTACAGCCCCAAACAGGCCACTACAGCCCCAAACAGACACTACAGCCCCAAACAGGTCACTACAGCCCCAAACAGGTCACTACAGCCCCAAACAGTCACTACAGCCCCAAACAGGTCCACTACAGCCCCAAACAGACACTACAGCCCCAAACAGGTCCACTACAGCCCCAAACAGACACTACAGCCCCAAACAGGTCACTAGAGCCCCAAAAAGGCCACTACAGCCCCAAACAGACACTACAGCCCCAAACAGGTCCACTACAGCCCCAAACAGACACTACAGCCCCAAACAGGTCACTAGAGCCCCAAAAAGGCCACTACAGCCCCAAACAGGTCACTACAGCCCCAAACAGGTCACTACAGCCCCAAACAGTCACTACAGCCCCAAACAGGTCACTACAGCCCTAAACAGACACTACAGCCCCAAACAGGCCACTACAGCCCCAAACAGGCCACTACAGCCCCAAACAGGTCACTACAGCCCCAAACAGGTCACTACAGCCCCAAACAGGTAACTACAGCCCCAAACAGGTAACTACAGCCCCAAACAGTCACTACAGCCCCAAACAGACACTACAGCCCCAAACAGGCCACTACAGCCCCAAACAGGTCACTACAGCCCCAAACAGGTCACTACAGCCCCAAACAGTCACTACAGCCACAAACAGGCCACTACAGCCCCAAACAGGTCACTACAGCCCCAAACAGTCACTACAGCCCCAAACAGTCACTACAGCCCCAAACAGGTCACTAGAGCCCCAAACAGTCACTACAGCCCCAAACAGGTCACTACAGCCCCAAACAGTCACTACAGCCCCAAACAGGTCACTACAGCCCCAAACAGGTCACTACAGCCCCAAACAGGTCACTACAGCCCCAAACAGACACTACAGCCCCAAACAGTCACTACATCCCCAAACAGGTAACTACAGCCCCAAACAGGCCACTACAGCCCCAAACAGTCACTACAGCCCCAAACAGGTCACTACAGCCCCAAACAGGTCCCTACAGCCCCAAACAGGCCACTACAGCCCCAAACAGTCACTACAGCCCCAAACAGGCCACTACAGCCCCAAACAGACACTACAGCCCCAAACAGGTCACTACAGCCCCAAACAGTCACTACAGCCCCAAACAGACAGGTCACTACAGCCCCAAACAGGTAACTACAGCCCCAAACAGGCCACTACAGCCCCAAACAGACACTACAGCCCCAAACAGGTCACTACAGCCCCAAACAGGTAACTACAGCCCCAAACAGTCACTACAGCCCCAAACAGGTCACTACAGCCCCAAACAGACAGGTCACTACAGCCCCAAACAGGTCACTAGAGCCCCAAACAGGTAACTACAGCCCCAAACAGTCACTACAGCCCCAAACAGGTCACTACAGCCCCAAACAGTCACTACAGCCCCAAACAGGTCACTACAGCCCCAAACAGGTCACTACAGCCCCAAACAGGTCCACTACAGCCCCAAACAGGCCACTACAGCCCCAAACAGGTCACTACAGCCCCAAACAGGTCACTACAGCCCCAAACAGACACTACAGCCCCAAACAGGTCACTACAGCCCCAAACAGGTAACTACAGCCCCAAACAGGTCACTACAGCCCCAAACAGGTCACTACAGCCCCAAACAGACACTACAGCCCCAAACAGGTAACTACAGCCCCAAACAGTCACTACAGCCCCAAACAGGTCACTACAGCCCCAAACAGGTAACTACAGCCCCAAACAGGTAACTACAGCCCCAAACAGGCCACTACAGCCCCAAACAGGTCACTACAGCCCCAAACAGGTAACTACAGCCCCAAACAGGTAACTACAGCCCCAAACAGGCCACTACAGCCCCAAACAGGTCACTACAGCCCCAAACAGGTAACTACAGCCCCAAACAGGTCACTACAGCCCCAAACAGTCACTACAGCCCCAAACAGTCACTACAGCCCCAAACAGGTCCACTACAGCCCCAAACAGGTCACTACAGCCCCAAACAGGTCACTACAGCCCCAAACAGTCACTACAGCCCCAAACAGTCACTACAGCCCCAAACAGTCACTACAGCCCCAAACAGTCACTACAGCCCCAAACAGGTCCACTACAGCCCCAAACAGGTCCACTACAGCCCCAAACAGGTCACTACAGCCCCAAACAGGTCCACTACAGCCCCAAACAGGTCACTACAGCCCTAAACAGACACTACAGCCCCAAACAGGCCACTACAGCCCTAAACAGTCACTACAGCCCCAAACAGGTCACTACAGCCCTAAACAGTCACTACAGCCCCAAACAGGTCACTACAGCCCTAAACAGTCACTACAGCCCCAAACAGGTCACTACAGCCCCAAACAGGTAACTACAGCCCCAAACAGGTAACTACAGCCCCAAACAGTCACTACAGCCCCAAACAGACACTACAGCCCCAAACAGGCCACTACAGCCCCAAACAGGTCACTACAGCCCCAAACAGTCACTACAGCCCCAAACAGGTCACTACAGCCCCAAACAGTCACTACAGCCCCAAACAGACACTACAGCCCCAAACAGTCACTACAGCCCCAAACAGGTCACTACAGCCCCAAACAGGTCACCACAGCCCCAAACAGGCCACTACAGCCCCAAACAGACATGTCACTACAGCCCCAAGCAGACAGGTCACTACAGCCCCAAACAGGCCACTACAGCCCCAAACAGACACTACAGCCCCAAACAGGTCACTACAGCCCCAAACAGTCACTACAGCCCCAAACAGGTCCACTACAGCCCCAAACAGTCACTACAGCCCCAAACAGACAGGTCACTACAGCCCCAAACAGGTCACTAGAGCCCCAAACAGGTAACTACAGCCCCAAACAGGCCACTACAGCCCCAAACAGGTCACTACAGCCCCAAACAGGTCCCTACAGCCCCAAACAGGCCACTACAGCCCCAAACAGTCACTACAGCCCCAAACAGGCCACTACAGCCCCAAACAGACACTACAGCCCCAAACAGGTCACTACAGCCCCAAACAGGTCACTACAGCCCCAAACAGTCACTACAGCCCCAAACAGGTCACTACAGCCCCAAACAGGTCACCACAGCCCCAAACAGGCCACTACAGCCCCAAACAGTCACTACAGCCCCAAACAGACAGGTCACTACAGCCCCAAACAGGTAACTACAGCCCCAAACAGGCCACTACAGCCCCAAACAGACACTACAGCCCCAAACAGGTCACTACAGCCCCAAACAGGTAACTACAGCCCCAAACAGGTCACTACAGCCCCAAACAGGTCACTACAGCCCCAAACAGCCATTACAGCCTCAAACAGGTCCACTACAGCCCCAAACAGGTCACTACAGCCCCAAACAGGTAACTACAGCCCCAAACAGTCACTACAGCCCCAAACAGTCACTACAGCCCCAAACAGCCACTACAGCCCCAAACAGGTCACTACAGCCCCAAACAGGTCCACTACAGCCCCAAACAGGTCCACTACAGCCCCAAACAGACACTACAGCCCCAAACAGGTCACTAGAGCCCCAAACAGGCCACTACAGCCCCAAACAGGTCACTACAGCCCCAAACAGGTCACTACAGCCCCAAACAGTCACTACAGCCACAAACAGGCCACTACAGCCCCAAACAGTCACTACATCCCCAAACAGGTAACTACAGCCCCAAACAGGCCACTACAGCCCCAAACAGTCACTACAGCCCCAAACAGGTCACTACAGCCCTAAACAGGTCACTACAGCCCCAAACAGGTAACTACAGCCCCAAACAGGTCACTACAGCCCCAAACAGTCACTACAGCCCCAAACAGACAGGTCACTACAGCCCCAAACAGGTAACTACAGCCCCAAACAGGCCACTACAGCCCCAAACAGACACTACAGCCCCAAACAGTCACTACAGCCCCAAACAGGTCACTAGAGCCCCAAACAGTCACTACAGCCACAAACAGGCCACTACAGCCCCAAACAGGTCACTACAGCCCCAAACAGGTCACTACAGCCCCAAACAGGTCACTACAGCCCCAAACAGGTCACTACAGCCCCAAACAGTCACTACAGCCCCAAACAGGTCACTACAGCCCCAAACAGGTCACCACAGCCCCAAACAGGCCACTACAGCCCCAAACAGACATGTCACTACAGCCCCAAGCAGACAGGTCACTACAGCCCCAAACAGGCCACTACAGCCCCAAACAGACACTACAGCCCCAAACAGGTCACTACAGCCCCAAACAGTCACTACAGCCCCAAACAGGTCCACTACAGCCCCAAACAGTCACTACAGCCCCAAACAGACAGGTCACTACAGCCCCAAACAGGTCACTAGAGCCCCAAACAGGTAACTACAGCCCCAAACAGGCCACTACAGCCCCAAACAGGTCACTACAGCCCCAAACAGGTCCCTACAGCCCCAAACAGGCCACTACAGCCCCAAACAGTCACTACAGCCCCAAACAGGCCACTACAGCCCCAAACAGACACTACAGCCCCAAACAGGTCACTACAGCCCCAAACAGGTCACTACAGCCCCAAACAGTCACTACAGCCCCAAACAGGTCACTACAGCCCCAAACAGGTCACCACAGCCCCAAACAGGCCACTACAGCCCCAAACAGTCACTACAGCCCCAAACAGACAGGTCACTACAGCCCCAAACAGGTAACTACAGCCCCAAACAGGCCACTACAGCCCCAAACAGACACTACAGCCCCAAACAGGTCACTACAGCCCCAAACAGGTAACTACAGCCCCAAACAGGTCACTACAGCCCCAAACAGGTCACTACAGCCCCAAACAGCCATTACAGCCTCAAACAGGTCCACTACAGCCCCAAACAGGTCACTACAGCCCCAAACAGGTAACTACAGCCCCAAACAGTCACTACAGCCCCAAACAGTCACTACAGCCCCAAACAGCCACTACAGCCCCAAACAGGTCACTACAGCCCCAAACAGGTCCACTACAGCCCCAAACAGGTCCACTACAGCCCCAAACAGACACTACAGCCCCAAACAGGTCACTAGAGCCCCAAACAGGCCACTACAGCCCCAAACAGGTCACTACAGCCCCAAACAGGTCACTACAGCCCCAAACAGTCACTACAGCCACAAACAGGCCACTACAGCCCCAAACAGTCACTACATCCCCAAACAGGTAACTACAGCCCCAAACAGGCCACTACAGCCCCAAACAGTCACTACAGCCCCAAACAGGTCACTACAGCCCTAAACAGGTCACTACAGCCCCAAACAGGTAACTACAGCCCCAAACAGGTCACTACAGCCCCAAACAGTCACTACAGCCCCAAACAGACAGGTCACTACAGCCCCAAACAGGTAACTACAGCCCCAAACAGGCCACTACAGCCCCAAACAGACACTACAGCCCCAAACAGGTCACTACAGCCCCAAACAGGTAACTACAGCCCCAAACAGGTCACTACAGCCCCAAACAGGTAACTACAGCCCCAAACAGCCATTACAGCCTCAAACAGGTCCACTACAGCCCCAAACAGGTCACTACAGCCCCAAACAGGTAACTACAGCCCCAAACAGTCACTACAGCCCCAAACAGTCACTACAGCCCCAAACAGCCACTACAGCCCCAAACAGGTAACTACAGCCCCAAACAGTCACTACAGCCCCAAACAGCCACTACAGCCCCAAACAGGTCACTACAGCCCCAAACAGGTCCACTACAGCCCCAAACAGGTCCACTACAGCCCCAAACAGACACTACAGCCCCAAACAGGTCACTAGAGCCCCAAACAGGCCACTACAGCCCCAAACAGGTCACTACAGCCCCAAACAGGTCACTACAGCCCCAAACAGTCACTACAGCCACAAACAGGCCACTACAGCCCCAAACAGTCACTACATCCCCAAACAGGTAACTACAGCCCCAAACAGGCCACTACAGCCCCAAACAGTCACTACAGCCCCAAACAGGTCACTACAGCCCTAAACAGGTCACTACAGCCCCAAACAGGTAACTACAGCCCCAAACAGGTCACTACAGCCCCAAACAGGTCACTAGAGCCCCAAACAGTCACTACAGCCCCAAACAGGCCACTACAGCCCCAAACAGGTCACTACAGCCCCAAACAGGTCCCTACAGCCCCAAACAGGCCACTACAGCCCCAAACAGTCACTACAGCCCCAAACAGGCCACTACAGCCCCAAACAGACACTACAGCCCCAAACAGGTCACTACAGCCCCAAACAGGTCACTACAGCCCCAAACAGTCACTACAGCCCCAAACAGGTCCACTACAGCCCCAAACAGGTCCACTACAGCCCCAAACAGACACTACAGCCCCAAACAGGTCACTAGAGCCCCAAAAAGGCCACTACAGCCCCAAACAGGTCACTACAGCCCCAAACAGGTCACTACAGCCCCAAACAGTCACTACAGCCCCAAACAGGTCACTACAGCCCTAAACAGACACTACAGCCCCAAACAGGCCACTACAGCCCCAAACAGGCCACTACAGCCCCAAACAGGTCACTACAGCCCCAAACAGGTCACTACAGCCCCAAACAGGTAACTACAGCCCCAAACAGGTAACTACAGCCCCAAACAGTCACTACAGCCCCAAACAGACACTACAGCCCCAAACAGGCCACTACAGCCCCAAACAGGTCACTACAGCCCCAAACAGGTCACTACAGCCCCAAACAGTCACTACAGCCACAAACAGGCCACTACAGCCCCAAACAGGTCACTACAGCCCCAAACAGTCACTACAGCCCCAAACAGTCACTACAGCCCCAAACAGGTCACTAGAGCCCCAAACAGTCACTACAGCCCCAAACAGGTCACTACAGCCCCAAACAGGTCACTACAGCCCCAAACAGACACTACAGCCCCAAACAGTCACTACATCCCCAAACAGGTAACTACAGCCCCAAACAGGCCACTACAGCCCCAAACAGTCACTACAGCCCCAAACAGGCCACTACAGCCCCAAACAGGTCACTACAGCCCTAAACAGACACTACAGCCCCAAACAGGCCACTACAGCCCCAAACAGGCCACTACAGCCCCAAACAGGTCACTACAGCCCCAAACAGGTCACTACAGCCCCAAACAGGTAACTACAGCCCCAAACAGGTAACTACAGCCCCAAACAGTCACTACAGCCCCAAACAGACACTACAGCCCCAAACAGGCCACTACAGCCCCAAACAGGTCACTACAGCCCCAAACAGGTCACTACAGCCCCAAACAGGTCACTACAGCCCCAAACAGTCACTACAGCCACAAACAGGCCACTACAGCCCCAAACAGGTCACTACAGCCCCAAACAGTCACTACAGCCCCAAACAGTCACTACAGCCCCAAACAGGTCACTAGAGCCCCAAACAGTCACTACAGCCCCAAACAGGTCACTACAGCCCCAAACAGGTCACTACAGCCCCAAACAGGTCACTACAGCCCCAAACAGGTCCCTACAGCCCCAAACAGGCCACTACAGCCCCAAACAGTCACTACAGCCCCAAACAGGCCACTACAGCCCCAAACAGACACTACAGCCCCAAACAGGTCACTACAGCCCCAAACAGGTCACTACAGCCCCAAACAGTCACTACAGCCCCAAACAGGTCACTACAGCCCCAAACAGGTCACCACAGCCCCAAACAGGCCACTACAGCCCCAAACAGTCACTACAGCCCCAAACAGACAGGTCACTACAGCCCCAAACAGGTAACTACAGCCCCAAACAGGCCACTACAGCCCCAAACAGACACTACAGCCCCAAACAGGTCACTACAGCCCCAAACAGGTAACTACAGCCCCAAACAGTCACTACAGCCCCAAACAGGTCACTACAGCCCCAAACAGACAGGTCACTACAGCCCCAAACAGTCACTACAGCCCCAAACAGGTCACTACAGCCCCAAACAGGTCACTAGAGCCCCAAACAGTCACTACAGCCCCAAACAGGTCACTAGAGCCCCAAAAAGGCCACTACAGCCCCAAACAGGTCACTACAGCCCCAAACAGGTCACTACAGCCCCAAACAGTCACTACAGCCCCAAACAGGTCACTACAGCCCTAAACAGACACTACAGCCCCAAACAGGCCACTACAGCCCCAAACAGGCCACTACAGCCCCAAACAGGTCACTACAGCCCCAAACAGGTCACTACAGCCCCAAACAGGTAACTACAGCCCCAAACAGGTAACTACAGCCCCAAACAGTCACTACAGCCCCAAACAGACACTACAGCCCCAAACAGGCCACTACAGCCCCAAACAGGTCACTACAGCCCCAAACAGGTCACTACAGCCCCAAACAGGTCACTACAGCCCCAAACAGTCACTACAGCCACAAACAGGCCACTACAGCCCCAAACAGGTCACTACAGCCCCAAACAGTCACTACAGCCCCAAACAGTCACTACAGCCCCAAACAGGTCACTAGAGCCCCAAACAGTCACTACAGCCCCAAACAGGTCACTACAGCCCCAAACAGGTCACTACAGCCCCAAACAGACACTACAGCCCCAAACAGTCACTACATCCCCAAACAGGTAACTACAGCCCCAAACAGGCCACTACAGCCCCAAACAGTCACTACAGCCCCAAACAGGCCACTACAGCCCCAAACAGGTCACTACAGCCCTAAACAGACACTACAGCCCCAAACAGGCCACTACAGCCCCAAACAGGCCACTACAGCCCCAAACAGGTCACTACAGCCCCAAACAGGTCACTACAGCCCCAAACAGGTAACTACAGCCCCAAACAGGTAACTACAGCCCCAAACAGTCACTACAGCCCCAAACAGACACTACAGCCCCAAACAGGCCACTACAGCCCCAAACAGGTCACTACAGCCCCAAACAGGTCACTACAGCCCCAAACAGGTCACTACAGCCCCAAACAGTCACTACAGCCACAAACAGGCCACTACAGCCCCAAACAGGTCACTACAGCCCCAAACAGTCACTACAGCCCCAAACAGTCACTACAGCCCCAAACAGGTCACTAGAGCCCCAAACAGTCACTACAGCCCCAAACAGGTCACTACAGCCCCAAACAGGTCACTACAGCCCCAAACAGGTCACTACAGCCCCAAACAGGTCCCTACAGCCCCAAACAGGCCACTACAGCCCCAAACAGTCACTACAGCCCCAAACAGGCCACTACAGCCCCAAACAGACACTACAGCCCCAAACAGGTCACTACAGCCCCAAACAGGTCACTACAGCCCCAAACAGTCACTACAGCCCCAAACAGGTCACTACAGCCCCAAACAGGTCACCACAGCCCCAAACAGGCCACTACAGCCCCAAACAGTCACTACAGCCCCAAACAGACAGGTCACTACAGCCCCAAACAGGTAACTACAGCCCCAAACAGGCCACTACAGCCCCAAACAGACACTACAGCCCCAAACAGGTCACTACAGCCCCAAACAGGTAACTACAGCCCCAAACAGGTCACTACAGCCCCAAACAGACAGGTCACTACAGCCCCAAACAGTCACTACAGCCCCAAACAGGTCACTACAGCCCCAAACAGGTCACTAGAGCCCCAAACAGTCACTACAGCCCCAAACAGGCCACTACAGCCCCAAACAGGTCACTACAGCCCCAAACAGGTCCCTACAGCCCCAAACAGGCCACTACAGCCCCAAACAGTCACTACAGCCCCAAACAGGCCACTACAGCCCCAAACAGACACTACAGCCCCAAACAGGTCACTACAGCCCCAAACAGGTCACTACAGCCCCAAACAGTCACTACAGCCCCAAACAGGTCCACTACAGCCCCAAACAGACACTACAGCCCCAAACAGGTCCACTACAGCCCCAAACAGACACTACAGCCCCAAACAGGTCACTAGAGCCCCAAAAAGGCCACTACAGCCCCAAACAGACACTACAGCCCCAAACAGGTCCACTACAGCCCCAAACAGACACTACAGCCCCAAACAGGTCACTAGAGCCCCAAAAAGGCCACTACAGCCCCAAACAGGTCACTACAGCCCCAAACAGGTCACTACAGCCCCAAACAGTCACTACAGCCCCAAACAGGTCACTACAGCCCTAAACAGACACTACAGCCCCAAACAGGCCACTACAGCCCCAAACAGGCCACTACAGCCCCAAACAGGTCACTACAGCCCCAAACAGGTCACTACAGCCCCAAACAGGTAACTACAGCCCCAAACAGGTAACTACAGCCCCAAACAGTCACTACAGCCCCAAACAGACACTACAGCCCCAAACAGGCCACTACAGCCCCAAACAGGTCACTACAGCCCCAAACAGGTCACTACAGCCCCAAACAGTCACTACAGCCACAAACAGGCCACTACAGCCCCAAACAGGTCACTACAGCCCCAAACAGTCACTACAGCCCCAAACAGTCACTACAGCCCCAAACAGGTCACTAGAGCCCCAAACAGTCACTACAGCCACAAACAGGCCACTACAGCCCCAAACAGGTCACTACAGCCCCAAACAGGTCACTACAGCCCCAAACAGGTCACTACAGCCCCAAACAGGTCACTACAGCCCCAAACAGACACTACAGCCCCAAACAGTCACTACATCCCCAAACAGGTAACTACAGCCCCAAACAGGCCACTACAGCCCCAAACAGTCACTACAGCCCCAAACAGGTCACTACAGCCCCAAACAGGTCCATACAGCCCCAAACAGGCCACTACAGCCCCAAACAGTCACTACAGCCCCAAACAGGCCACTACAGCCCCAAACAGACACTACAGCCCCAAACAGGTCACTACAGCCCCAAACAGTCACTACAGCCCCAAACAGACAGGTCACTACAGCCCCAAACAGGTAACTACAGCCCCAAACAGGCCACTACAGCCCCAAACAGACACTACAGCCCCAAACAGGTCACTACAGCCCCAAACAGGTAACTACAGCCCCAAACAGTCACTACAGCCCCAAACAGGTCACTACAGCCCCAAACAGACAGGTCACTACAGCCCCAAACAGGTCACTAGAGCCCCAAACAGGTAACTACAGCCCCAAACAGTCACTACAGCCCCAAACAGGTCACTACAGCCCCAAACAGTCACTACAGCCCCAAACAGGTCACTACAGCCCCAAACAGGTCACTACAGCCCCAAACAGGTCCACTACAGCCCCAAACAGGCCACTACAGCCCCAAACAGGTCACTACAGCCCCAAACAGGTCACTACAGCCCCAAACAGACACTACAGCCCCAAACAGGTCACTACAGCCCCAAACAGGTAACTACAGCCCCAAACAGGTCACTACAGCCCCAAACAGGTCACTACAGCCCCAAACAGACACTACAGCCCCAAACAGGTAACTACAGCCCCAAACAGTCACTACAGCCCCAAACAGGTCACTACAGCCCCAAACAGGTAACTACAGCCCCAAACAGGTAACTACAGCCCCAAACAGGCCACTACAGCCCCAAACAGGTCACTACAGCCCCAAACAGGTAACTACAGCCCCAAACAGGTAACTACAGCCCCAAACAGGCCACTACAGCCCCAAACAGGTCACTACAGCCCCAAACAGGTAACTACAGCCCCAAACAGGTCACTACAGCCCCAAACAGTCACTACAGCCCCAAACAGTCACTACAGCCCCAAACAGGTCCACTACAGCCCCAAACAGGTCACTACAGCCCCAAACAGGTCACTACAGCCCCAAACAGTCACTACAGCCCCAAACAGTCACTACAGCCCCAAACAGTCACTACAGCCCCAAACAGTCACTACAGCCCCAAACAGGTCCACTACAGCCCCAAACAGGTCCACTACAGCCCCAAACAGGTCACTACAGCCCCAAACAGGTCCACTACAGCCCCAAACAGGTCACTACAGCCCCAAACAGGTCACTACAGCCCCAAACAGGTCCACTACAGCCCCAAACAGGCCACTACAGCCCCAAACAGACACTACAGCCCCAAACAGTCACTACAGCCCCAAACAGGCCACTACAGCCCCAAACAGGTCACTACAGCCCCAAACAGGCCACTACAGCCCCAAACAGGCCACTACAGCCCCAAACAGGTAACTACAGCCCCAAACAGGCCACTACAGCCCCAAACAGGTCACTACAGCCCCAAACAGGTCACTACAGCCACTACAGCCCCAAACAGGTCACTACAGCCCCAAACAGTCACTACAGCCCCAAACAGGTCACTACAGCCCCAAACAGGTCACTACAGCCCCAAACAGGTCACTAGAGCCCCAAACAGGTAACTACAGCCCCAAACAGGTCACTAGAGCCCCAAACAGTCACTACAGCCCCAAACAGTCACTACAGCCCCAAACAGGTAACTACAACCCCAAACAGGTCACTACAGCCCCAAACAGTCACTACAGCCCCAAAAAGGTCACTACAGCCCCAAACAGTCACTACAGCCCCAAACAGGTCACTAGAGCCCCAAACAGGCCACTACAGCCCCAAACAGTCACTACAGCCCCAAACAGGTCCACTACAGCCCCAAACAGGCCACTACAGCCCCAAACAGGTCACTACAGCCCCAAACAGGTCACTACAGCCCCAAACAGGTCACCACAGCCCCAAACAGGCCACTACAGCCCCAAACAGTCACTACAGCCCCAAACAGACAGGTCACTACAGCCCCAAACAGGTAACTACAGCCCCAAACAGGCCACTACAGCCCTAAACAGACACTACAGCCCCAAACAGGTCACTACAGCCCCAAACAGGTAACTACAGCCCCAAACAGTCACTACAGCCCCAAACAGGTCACTACAGCCCCAAACAGACAGGTCACTACAGCCCCAAACAGGTCACTAGAGCCCCAAACAGGTAACTACAGCCCCAAACAGGCCACTACAGCCCCAAACAGGTCACTACATCCCCAAACAGGTCCCTACAGCCCCAAACAGGCCACTACAGCCCCAAACAGTCACTACAGCCCCAAACAGGCCACTACAGCCCCAAACAGACACTACAGCCCCAAACAGGTCACTACAGCCCCAAACAGGTCACTACAGCCCCAAACAGTCACTACAGCCCCAAACAGGTCACTACAGCCCCAAACAGGTCACCACAGCCCCAAACAGGCCACTACAGCCCCAAACAGTCACTACAGCCCCAAACAGACACTACAGCCCCAAACAGGTCCACTACAGCCCCAAACAGGTCACTACAGCCCCAAACAGGTCACTACAGCCCCAAACAGCCACTACAGCCCCAAACAGGTCACTACAGCCCCAAACAGGTCCACTACAGCCCCAAACAGGTCCACTACAGCCCCAAACAGGTAACTACAGCCCCAAACAGGTCACTACAGCCCCAAACAGACACTACAGCCCCAAACAGGTCACTAGAGCCCCAAACAGGTCACTAGAGCCCCAAACAGGTCACTACAGCCCCAAACAGGTCACTACAGCCCCAAACAGGCCACTACAGCCCCAAACAGGTCACTACAGCCCCAAACAGGTCCACTACAGCCCCAAACAGGCCACTACAGCCCCAAACAGGTCACTACAGCCCTAAACAGACACTACAGCCCCAAACAGGCCACTACAGCCCCAAACAGGCCACTACAGCCCCAAACAGGCCACTACAGCCCCAAACAGCCACTACAGCCCCAAACAGGTCACTACAGCCCCAAACAGGTCACTACAGCCCCAAACAGGTAACTACAGCCCCAAACAGGTAACTACAGCCCCAAACAGTCACTACAGCCCCAAACAGACACTACAGTCCCAAACAGGCCACTACAGCCCCAAACAGGTCACTACAGCCCCAAACAGTCACTACAGCCCCAAACAGGTCACTACAGCCCCAAACAGTCACTACAGCCACAAACAGGCCACTACAGCCCCAAACAGTCACTACATCCCCAAACAGGTAACTACAGCCCCAAACAGTCACTACAGCCCCAAACAGGCCACTACAGCCCCAAACAGACACTACAGCCCCAAACAGGTCACTACAGCCCCAAACAGTCACTACAGCCCCAAACAGACAGGTCACTACAGCCCCAAACAGGTAACTACAGCCCCAAACAGGCCACTACAGCCCCAAACAGACACTACAGCCCCAAACAGGTCACTACAGCCCCAAACAGGTAACTACAGCCCCAAACAGTCACTACAGCCCCAAACAGGTCACTACAGCCCCAAACAGACAGGTCACTACAGCCCCAAACAGGTCACTAGAGCCCCAAACAGGTAACTACAGCCCCAAACAGTCACTACAGCCCCAAACAGGTCACTACAGCCCCAAACAGTCACTACAGCCCCAAACAGGTCACTACAGCCCCAAACAGGTCACTACAGCCCCAAACAGGTCCACTACAGCCCCAAACAGGCCACTACAGCCTCAAACAGGTCACTACAGCCCCAAACAGGTCACTACAGCCCCAAACAGACACTACAGCCCCAAACAGGTCACTACAGCCCCAAACAGGTAACTACAGCCCCAAACAGGTCACTACAGCCCCAAACAGGTCACTACAGCCCCAAACAGACACTACAGCCCCAAACAGGTAACTACAGCCCCAAACAGTCACTACAGCCCCAAACAGGTCACTACAGCCCCAAACAGGTAACTACAGCCCCAAACAGGTAACTACAGCCCCAAACAGGCCACTACAGCCCCAAACAGGTCACTACAGCCCCAAACAGGTAACTACAGCCCCAAACAGGTAACTACAGCCCCAAACAGGCCACTACAGCCCCAAACAGGTCACTACAGCCCCAAACAGGTAACTACAGCCCCAAACAGGTAACTACAGCCCCAAACAGGTCACTACAGCCCCAAACAGTCACTACAGCCCCAAACAGTCACTACAGCCCCAAACAGGTCCACTACAGCCCCAAACAGGTCACTACAGCCCCAAACAGGTCACTACAGCCCCAAACAGTCACTACAGCCCCAAACAGTCACTACAGCCCCAAACAGTCACTACAGCCCCAAACAGTCACTACAGCCCCAAACAGGTCCACTACAGCCCCAAACAGGTCCACTACAGCCCCAAACAGGTCACTACAGCCCCAAACAGGTCCACTACAGCCCCAAACAGGTCACTACAGCCCCAAACAGGTCACTACAGCCCCAAACAGGTCCACTACAGCCCCAAACAGGCCACTACAGCCCCAAACAGACACTACAGCCCCAAACAGTCACTACAGCCCCAAACAGGCCACTACAGCCCCAAACAGGTCACTACAGCCCCAAACAGGCCACTACAGCCCCAAACAGGCCACTACAGCCCCAAACAGGTAACTACAGCCCCAAACAGGCCACTACAGCCCCAGCCCCAAACAGGTCACTACAGCCCCAAACAGGTCACTAGAGCCCCAAACAGGTAACTACAGCCCCAAACAGTCACTACAGCCCCAAACAGGTCACTACAGCCCCAAACAGTCACTACAGCCCCAAACAGGTCACTACAGCCCCAAACAGGTCACTACAGCCCCAAACAGGTCACTAGAGCCCCAAACAGGTAACTACAGCCCCAAACAGGTCACTAGAGCCCCAAACAGTCACTACAGCCCCAAACAGTCACTACATCCCCAAACAGGTAACTACAACCCCAAACAGGTCACTACAGCCCCAAACAGTCACTACAGCCCCAAAAAGGTCACTACAGCCCCAAACAGTCACTACAGCCCCAAACAGGTCACTAGAGCCCCAAACAGGCCACTACAGCCCCAAACAGTCACTACAGCCCCAAACAGGTCCACTACAGCCCCAAACAGGCCACTACAGCCCCAAACAGGTCACTACAGCCCCAAACAGGTCACTACAGCCCCAAACAGGTCACCACAGCCCCAAACAGGCCACTACAGCCCCAAACAGTCACTACAGCCCCAAACAGACAGGTCACTACAGCCCCAAACAGGTAACTACAGCCCCAAACAGGCCACTACAGCCCTAAACAGACACTACAGCCCCAAACAGGTCACTACAGCCCCAAACAGGTAACTACAGCCCCAAACAGTCACTACAGCCCCAAACAGGTCACTACAGCCCCAAACAGACAGGTCACTACAGCCCCAAACAGGTCACTAGACCCCCAAACAGGTAACTACAGCCCCAAACAGGCCACTACAGCCCCAAACAGGTCACTACATCCCCAAACAGGTCCCTACAGCCCCAAACAGGCCACTACAGCCCCAAACAGTCACTACAGCCCCAAACAGGCCACTACAGCCCCAAACAGACACTACAGCCCCAAACAGGTCACTACAGCCCCAAACAGGTCACTACAGCCCCAAACAGTCACTACAGCCCCAAACAGGTCACTACAGCCCCAAACAGGTCACCACAGCCCCAAACAGGCCACTACAGCCCCAAACAGTCACTACAGCCCCAAACAGACACTACAGCCCCAAACAGGTCACTACAGCCCCAAACAGGTAACTACAGCCCCAAACAGGTCACTACAGCCCCAAACAGGTCACTACAGCCCCAAACAGCCACTACAGCCCCAAACAGGTCACTACAGCCCCAAACAGGTCCACTACAGCCCCAAACAGGTCACTACAGCCCCAAACAGGTCACTACAGCCCCAAACAGTCACTACAGCCCCAAACAGGTCACCACAGCCCCAAACAGGCCACTACAGCCCCAAACAGTCACTACAGCCCCAAA
The DNA here is from genome assembly GCF_963971535.1 of Notolepis coatsorum. NCBI lineage: Eukaryota > Metazoa > Chordata > Actinopteri > Aulopiformes > Paralepididae > Notolepis > Notolepis coatsorum. Next base: position 40,782 of record NW_028170261.1, read on the forward strand.
CAGACAGGTCACTACAGCCCCAAACAGGTAACTACAGCCCCAAACAGGCCACTACAGCCCCAAACAGACACTACAGCCCCAAACAGGTCACTACAGCCCCAAACAGGTAACTACAGCCCCAAACAGGTCACTACAGCCCCAAACAGGTCACTACAGCCCCAAACAGCCATTACAGCCTCAAACAGGTCCACTACAGCCCCAAACAGGTCACTACAGCCCCAAACAGGTCACTACAGCCCCAAACAGCCACTACAGCCCCAAACAGGTCACTACAGCCCCAAACAGGTCCACTACAGCCCCAAACAGGTCCACTACAGCCCCAAACAGGTAACTACAGCCCCAAACAGGTCACTACAGCCCCAAACAGACACTACAGCCCCAAACAGGTCACTAGAGCCCCAAACAGGTCACTAGAGCCCCAAACAGGTCACTACAGCCCCAAACAGGTCACTACAGCCCCAAACAGGCCACTACAGCCCCAAACAGGTCACTACAGCCCCAAACAGGTCCACTACAGCCCCAAACAGGCCACTACAGCCCCAAACAGGTCACTACAGCCCTAAACAGACACTACAGCCCCAAACAGGCCACTACAGCCCCAAACAGGCCACTACAGCCCCAAACAGGCCACTACAGCCCCAAACAGCCACTACAGCCCCAAACAGGTCACTACAGCCCCAAACAGGTCACTACAGCCCCAAACAGGTAACTACAGCCCCAAACAGGTAACTACAGCCCCAAACAGTCACTACAGCCCCAAACAGACACTACAGTCCCAAACAGGCCACTACAGCCCCAAACAGGTCACTACAGCCCCAAACAGTCACTACAGCCCCAAACAGGTCACTACAGCCCCAAACAGTCACTACAGCCACAAACAGGCCACTACAGCCCCAAACAGTCACTACATCCCCAAACAGGTAACTACAGCCCCAAACAGGCCACTACAGCCCCAAACAGTCACTACAGCCCCAAACAGTCACTACAGCCCCAAACAGGCCACTACAGCCCCAAACAGGCCACTACAGCCCTAAACAGGTCACTACAGCCCCAAACAGGTCCCTACAGCCCCAAACAGGCCACTACAGCCCCAAACAGTCACTACAGCCCCAAACAGGCCACTACAGCCCCAAACAGACACTACAGCCCCAAACAGGTCACTACAGCCACAAACAGTCACTACAGCCCCAAAAAGGTCACTACAGCCCCAAACAGTCACTACAGCCCCAAACAGGTCACTAGAGCCCCAAACAGGCCACTACAGCCCCAAACAGTCACTACAGCCCCAAACAGGTCCACTACAGCCCCAAACAGGCCACTACAGCCCCAAACAGGTCACTACAGCCCCAAACAGGTCACCACAGCCCCAAACAGGCCACTACAGCCCCAAACAGTCACTACAGCCCCAAACAGACAGGTCACTACAGCCCCAAACAGGTAACTACAGCCCCAAACAGTCACTACAGCCCCAAACAGACAGGTCACTACAGCCCCAAACAGGTAACTACAGCCCCAAACAGGCCACTACAGCCCTAAACAGACACTACAGCCCCAAACAGGTCACTACAGCCCCAAACAGGTAACTACAGCCCCAAACAGTCACTACAGCCCCAAACAGGTCACTACAGCCCCAAACAGACAGGTCACTACAGCCCCAAACAGGTCACTAGAGCCCCAAACAGGTAACTACAGCCCCAAACAGGCCACTACAGCCCCAAACAGGTCACTACATACCCAAACAGGTCCCTACAGCCCCAAACAGGCCACTACAGCCCCAAACAGTCACTACAGCCCCAAACAGGCCACTACAGCCCCAAACAGACACTACAGCCCCAAACAGGTCACTACAGCCCCAAACAGGTCACTACAGCCCCAAACAGTCACTACAGCCCCAAACAGGTCATGACAGCCCCAAACAGGTCACCACAGCCCCAAACAGGCCACTACAGCCCCAAACAGGTAACTACAGCCCCAAACAGGCCACTACAGTCCCAAACAGGCCACTACAGCCCCAAACAGGTCACTACAGCCCCAAACAGTCACTACAGCCCCAAACAGGTCACTACAGCCCCAAACAGTCACTACAGCCACAAACAGGCCACTACAGCCCCAAACAGGTAACTACAGCCCCAAACAGGCCACTACAGCCCCAAACAGTCACTACAGCCCCAAACAGGCCACTACAGCCCCAAACAGGTCACTACAGCCCCAAACAGGTCCCTATAGCCCCAAACAGGCCACTACAGCCCCAAACAGTCACTACAGCCCCAAACAGGCCACTACAGCCCCAAACAGACACTACAGCCCCAAACAGGTCACTACAGCCCCAAACAGGTCACTACAGCCCCAAACAGTCACTACAGCCCCAAACAGATCACTACAGCCCCAAACAAGTCACCACAGCCCCAAACAGGCCACTACAGCCCCAAACAGTCACTACAGCCCCAAACAGACAGGTCACTACAGCCCCAAACAGGTAACTACAGCCCCAAACAGGCCACTACAGCCGCAAACAGACACTACAGCCCCAAACAGGTCACTACAGCCCCAAACAGGTAACTACAGCCCCAAACAGGCCACTACAGCCCCAAACAGGTCACTACAGCCCCAAACAGGTCCCTACAGCCCCAAACAGGCCACTACAGCCCCAAACAGTCACTACAGCCCCAAACAGGCCACTACAGCCCCAAACAGACACTACAGCCCCAAACAGGTCACTACAGCCCCAAACAGGTCACTACAGCCCCAAACAGGTCACTACAGCCCCAAACAGGTCACTACAGCCCCAAACAGTCACTACAGCCCCAAACAGGTCACTACAGCCCCAAACAGCCATTACAGCCTCAAACAGGTCCACTACAGCCCCAAACAGGTCACTACAGCCCCAAACAGGTCACTACAGCCCCAAACAGCCACTACAGCCCCAAACAGGTCACTACAGCCCCAAACAGGTCCACTACAGCCCCAAACAGGTAACTACAGCCCCAAACAGGTCACTACAGCCCCAAACAGACACTACAGCCCCAAACAGGTCACTAGAGCCCCAAACAGGTCACTACAGCCCCAAACAGGTCACTACAGCCCCAAACAGGCCACTACAGCCCCAAACAGGTCACTACAGCCCCAAACAGGTCACTACAGCCCCAAACAGGTCCACTACAGCCCCAAACAGGCCACTACAGCCCCAAACAGGTCACTACAGCCCCAAACAGGTCACTACAGCCCCAAACAGTCACTACAGCCCCAAACAGGTCACTACAGCCCTAAACAGACACTACAGCCCCAAACAGGTCACTACAGCCCCAACCAGGTCACTACAGCCCTAAACAGACACTACAGCCCCAAACAGGCCACTACAGCCCCAAACAGGCCACTACAGCCCCAAACAGGTCACTACAGCCCCAAACAGGTCACTACAGCCCCAAACAGGTAACTACAGCCCCAAACAGGTAACTACAGCCCCAAACAGTCACTACAGCCCCAAACAGACACTACAGTCCCAAACAGGCCACTACAGCCCCAAACAGATCACTACAGCCCCAAACAGTCACTACAGCCCCAAACAGGTCACTACAGCCCCAAACAGTCACTACAGCCACAAACAGGCCACTACAGCCCCAAACAGTCACTACAGCCCCAAACAGGTCACTACAGCCCCAAACAGGTCCACTACAGTCCCAAACAGGTCACTACAGCCCCAAACAGGTCACTACAGCCCCAAACAGTCACTACAGCCCCAAACAGGTCACCACAGCCCCAAACAGGCCACTACAGCCCCAAACAGTCACTACAGCCCCAAACAGACAGGTCACTACAGCCCCAAACAGGTAACTACAGCCCCAAACAGGCCACTACAGCCCCAAACAGACACTACAGCCCCAAACAGGTCACTACAGCCCCAAACAGGTAACTACAGCCCCAAACAGGTCACTACAGCCCCAAACAGGTCACTACAGCCCCAAACAGCCATTACAGCCTCAAACAGGTCCACTACAGCCCCAAACAGGTCACTACAGCCCCAAACAGGTCACTACAGCCCCAAACAGCCACTACAGCCCCAAACAGGTCACTACAGCCCCAAACAGGTCCACTACAGCCCCAAACAGGTAACTACAGCCCCAAACAGGTCACTACAGCCCCAAACAGACACTACAGCCCCAAACAGGTCACTAGAGCCCCAAACAGGTCACTACAGCCCCAAACAGGTCACTACAGCCCCAAACAGGCCACTACAGCCCCAAACAGGTCACTACAGCCCCAAACAGGTCACTACAGCCCCAAACAGGTCCACTACAGCCCCAAACAGGCCACTACAGCCCCAAACAGGTCACTACAGCCCCAAACAGGTCACTACAGCCCCAAACAGTCACTACAGCCCCAAACAGGTCACTACAGCCCTAAACAGACACTACAGCCCCAAACAGGTCACTACAGCCCCAACCAGGTCACTACAGCCCTAAACAGACACTACAGCACCAAACAGGCCACTACAGCCCCAAACAGGCCACTACAGCCCCAAACAGCCACTACAGCCCCAAACAGGTCACTACAGCCCCAAACAGGTAACTACAGCCCCAAACAGGTAACTACAGCCCCAAACAGTCACTACAGCCCCAAACAGACACTACAGTCCCAAACAGGCCACTACAGCCCCAAACAGGTCACTACAGCCCCAAACAGTCACTACAGCCCCAAACAGGTCACTACAGCCCCAAACAGTCACTACAGCCACAAACAGGCCACTACAGCCCCAAACAGTCACTACAGCCCCAAACAGGTCACTACAGCCCCAAACAGGTAACTACAGCCCCAAACAGGCCACTACAGCCCCAAACAGTCACTACAGCCGCAAACAGGTCACTACAGCCCCAAACAGGTAACTACAGCCCCAAACAGGCCACTACAGCCCCAAACAGTCACTACAGCCCCAAACAGTCACTACAGCCCCAAACAGATCACTACAGCCCCAAACAAGTCACCACAGCCCCAAACAGGCCACTACAGCCCCAAACAGTCACTACAGCCCCAAACAGACAGGTCACTACAGCCCCAAACAGGTAACTACAGCCCCAAACAGGCCACTACAGCCGCAAACAGACACTACAGCCCCAAACAGGTCACTACAGCCCCAAACAGGTAACTACAGCCCCAAACAGTCACTACAGCCCCAAACAGGTCACTACAGGCCCAAACAGGTCACTAGAGCCCCAAACAGGTAACTACAGCCCCAAACAGGCCACTACAGCCCCAAACAGGTCACTACAGCCCCAAACAGGTCCCTACAGCCCCAAACAGGCCACTACAGCCCCAAACAGTCACTACAGCCCCAAACAGGCCACTACAGCCCCAAACAGACACTACAGCCCCAAACAGGTCACTACAGCCCCAAACAGGTCACTACAGCCCCAAACAGGTCACTACAGCCCCAAACAGTCACTACAGCCCCAAACAGGTCACCACAGCCCCAAACAGGCCACTACAGCCCCAAACAGTCACTACAGCCCCAAACAGACAGGTCACTACAGCCCCAAACAGGCCACTACAGCCCCAAACAGACACTACAGCCCCAAACAGGTCACTACAGCCCCAAACAGGTAACTACAGCCCCAAACAGTCACTACAGCCCCAAACAGGTCACTACAGCCCCAAACAGACAGGTCACTACAGCCCCAAACAGGTCACTAGAGCCCCAAACAGGTAACTACAGCCCCAAACAGTCACTACAGCCCCAAACAGGTCACTACAGCCCCAAACAGTCACTACAGCCCCAAACAGGTCACTACAGCCCCAAACAGGTCACTACAGCCCCAAACAGGTCCACTACAGCCCCAAACAGGCCACTACAGCCCCAAACAGGTCACTACAGCCCCAAACAGGTCACTACAGCCCCAAACAGACACTACAGCCCCAAACAGGTCACTACAGCCCCAAACAGGTAACTACAGCCCCAAACAGGTCACTACAGCCCCAAACAGGTCACTACAGTCCCAAACAGACACTACAGCCCCAAACAGGTAACTACAGCCCCAAACAGGTAACTACAGCCCCAAACAGGCCACTACAGCCCCAAACAGTCACTACAGCCCCAAACAGGTCACTACAGCCCCAAACAGGTCCACTACAGCCCCAAACAGGTCACTACAGCCCCAAACAGGTCACTACAGCCCCAAACAGACACTACAGCCCCAAACAGGTCACTACAGCCCCAAACAGGTCACCACAGCCCCAAACAGGCCACTACAGCCCCAAACAGGTCACTACAGCCCCAAACAGGTCACTACAGCCCCAAACAGACACTACAGCCCCAAACAGGTCACTACAGCCCCAAACAGGTAACTACAGCCCCAAACAGGTCACTACAGCCCCAAACAGACACTACAGCCCCAAACAGGTAACTACAGCCCCAAACAGTCACTACAGCCCCAAACAGGTCACTACAGCCCCAAACAGGTAACTACAGCCCCAAACAGGTAACTACAGCCCCAAACAGGCCACTACAGCCCCAAACAGACACTACAGCCCCAAACAGGTCACTACAGCCCCAAACAGGTAACTACAGCCCCAAACAGGTAACTACAGCCCCAAACAGGTCACTACAGCCCCAAACAGTCACTACAGCCCCTAACAGGTCACTACAGCCCCAAACAGTCACTACAGCCTCAAACAGTCACTACAGCCCCAAACAGGTCCACTACAGCCCCAAACAGGTCACTACAGCCCCAAACAGGTCCACTACAGCCCCAAACAGGCCACTACAGCCCCAAACAGACACTACAGCCCCAAACAGTCACTACAGCCCCAAACAGGCCACTACAGCCCCAAACAGGTCACTACAGCCCCAAACAGGCCACTACAGCCCCAAACAGGCCACTACAGCCCCAAACATGTCACTACAGCCCCAAACAGGTCACTACAGCCCCAAACAGGTAACTACAGCCCCAAACAGGCCACTACAGCCCCAAACAGCCACTACAGCCCCAAACAGGTCACTACAGCCCCAAACAGGTCACTACAGCCCCAAACAGGTAACTACAGCCCCAAACAGGTAACTACAGCCCCAAACAGTCACTACAGCCCCAAACAGACACTACAGTCCCAAACAGGCCACTACAGCCCCAAACAGGTCACTACAGCCCCAAACAGTCACTACAGCCCCAAACAGGTCACTACAGCCCCAAACAGTCACTACAGCCACAAACAGGCCACTACAGCCCCAAACAGGTAACTACAGCCCCAAACAGGCCACTACAGCCCCAAACAGTCACTACAGCCCCAAACAGGCCACTACAGCCCCAAACAGGTCACTACAGCCCCAAACAGGTCCCTACAGCCCCAAACAGGCCACTACAGCCCCAAACAGTCACTACAGCCCCAAACAGGCCACTACAGCCCCAAACAGACACTACAGCCCCAAACAGGTCACTACAGCCCCAAACAGGTCACTACAGCCCCAAACAGTCACTACAGCCCCAAACAGATCACTACAGCCCCAAACAAGTCACCACAGCCCCAAACAGGCCACTACAGCCCCAAACAGTCACTACAGCCCCAAACAGACAGGTCACTACAGCCCCAAACAGGTAACTACAGCCCCAAACAGGCCACTACAGCCGCAAACAGACACTACAGCCCCAAACAGGTCACTACAGCCCCAAACAGGTAACTACAGCCCCAAACAGGCCACTACAGCCCCAAACAGGTCACTACAGCCCCAAACAGGTCCCTACAGCCCCAAACAGGCCACTACAGCCCCAAACAGTCACTACAGCCCCAAACAGGCCACTACAGCCCCAAACAGACACTACAGCCCCAAACAGGTCACTACAGCCCCAAACAGGTCACTACAGCCCCAAACAGGTCACTACAGCCCCAAACAGTCACTACAGCCCCAAACAGGTCACTACAGCCCCAAACAGCCATTACAGCCTCAAACAGGTCCACTACAGCCCCAAACAGGTCACTACAGCCCCAAACAGGTCACTACAGCCCCAAACAGCCACTACAGCCCCAAACAGGTCACTACAGCCCCAAACAGGTCCACTACAGCCCCAAACAGGTAACTACAGCCCCAAACAGGTCACTACAGCCCCAAACAGACACTACAGCCCCAAACAGGTCACTAGAGCCCCAAACAGGTCACTACAGCCCCAAACAGGTCACTACAGCCCCAAACAGGCCACTACAGCCCCAAACAGGTCACTACAGCCCCAAACAGGTCACTACAGCCCCAAACAGGTCCACTACAGCCCCAAACAGGCCACTACAGCCCCAAACAGGTCACTACAGCCCCAAACAGGTCACTACAGCCCCAAACAGTCACTACAGCCCCAAACAGGTCACTACAGCCCTAAACAGACACTACAGCCCCAAACAGGTCACTACAGCCCCAACCAGGTCACTACAGCCCTAAACAGACACTACAGCCCCAAACAGGCCACTACAGCCCCAAACAGGCCACTACAGCCCCAAACAGGTCACTACAGCCCCAAACAGGTCACTACAGCCCCAAACAGGTAACTACAGCCCCAAACAGGTAACTACAGCCCCAAACAGTCACTACAGCCCCAAACAGACACTACAGTCCCAAACAGGCCACTACAGCCCCAAACAGATCACTACAGCCCCAAACAGTCACTACAGCCCCAAACAGGTCACTACAGCCCCAAACAGTCACTACAGCCACAAACAGGCCACTACAGCCCCAAACAGTCACTACAGCCCCAAACAGGTCACTACAGCCCCAAACAGGTCCACTACAGTCCCAAACAGGTCACTACAGCCCCAAACAGGTCACTACAGCCCCAAACAGTCACTACAGCCCCAAACAGGTCACCACAGCCCCAAACAGGCCACTACAGCCCCAAACAGTCACTACAGCCCCAAACAGACAGGTCACTACAGCCCCAAACAGGTAACTACAGCCCCAAACAGGCCACTACAGCCCCAAACAGACACTACAGCCCCAAACAGGTCACTACAGCCCCAAACAGGTAACTACAGCCCCAAACAGGTCACTACAGCCCCAAACAGGTCACTACAGCCCCAAACAGCCATTACAGCCTCAAACAGGTCCACTACAGCCCCAAACAGGTCACTACAGCCCCAAACAGGTCACTACAGCCCCAAACAGCCACTACAGCCCCACACAGGTCACTACAGCCCCAAACAGGTCCACTACAGCCCCAAACAGGTAACTACAGCCCCAAACAGGTCACTACAGCCCCAAACAGACACTACAGCCCCAAACAGGTCACTAGAGCCCCAAACAGGTCACTACAGCCCCAAACAGGTCACTACAGCCCCAAACAGGCCACTACAGCCCCAAACAGGTCACTACAGCCCCAAACAGGTCACTACAGCCCCAAACAGGTCCACTACAGCCCCAAACAGGCCACTACAGCCCCAAACAGGTCACTACAGCCCCAAACAGGTCACTACAGCCCCAAACAGTCACTACAGCCCCAAACAGGTCACTACAGCCCTAAACAGACACTACAGCCCCAAACAGGTCACTACAGCCCCAACCAGGTCACTACAGCCCTAAACAGACACTACAGCACCAAACAGGCCACTACAGCCCCAAACAGGCCACTACAGCCCCAAACAGGCCACTACAGCCCCAAACAGCCACTACAGCCCCAAACAGGTCACTACAGCCCCAAACAGGTCACTACAGCCCCAAACAGGTAACTACAGCCCCAAACAGGTAACTACAGCCCCAAACAGTCACTACAGCCCCAAACAGACACTACAGTCCCAAACAGGCCACTACAGCCCCAAACAGGTCACTACAGCCCCAAACAGTCACTACAGCCCCAAACAGGTCACTACAGCCCCAAACAGTCACTACAGCCACAAACAGGCCACTACAGCCCCAAACAGTCACTACAGCCCCAAACAGGTCACTACAGCCCCAAACAGGTAACTACAGCCCCAAACAGGCCACTACAGCCCCAAACAGTCACTACAGCCCCAAACAGGTCACTACAGCCCCAAACAGGTAACTACAGCCCCAAACAGGCCACTACAGCCCCAAACAGTCACTACAGCCCCAAACAGTCACTACAGCCCCAAACAGATCACTACAGCCCCAAACAAGTCACCACAGCCCCAAACAGGCCACTACAGCCCCAAACAGTCACTACAGCCCCAAACAGACAGGTCACTACAGCCCCAAACAGGTAACTACAGCCCCAAACAGGCCACTACAGCCGCAAAC